>NW_010194325.1:0-24831 GCF_000695765.1 Mesitornis unicolor | reverse complement strand
CAGCAGTAGCTCAGGGCTAGAGGGAATGAGCACTTATCTGTGCAGGGTGGCAGGTCTTGGGGCATGGACCTCCTCGAGCTCTGTGCTGAAAGAAAAATGTCAGTGCAATTACGTGGCCAGGATCTATCGTTAAGATATCTGGGCTGATGGATGTTGCGCTTTGAGGGATATGTGTGGATATACCGTTTGCATAAACATGAGACTTGGTCCTTTATTTTGTTTACCCAAATGTGTAAAGATTTTGATGTCTCCAAGAGTACGGAGGTAGCTGAATGCAAACTATGCCTACATCTGGGAAGAGGTCATGACAAAAAATGTGAAGTTTGCTGGTTTAGTTCCACTTCAGTGTTTGTGTATTCCTCTCAGCTCCCTGTCAGAGTCACTCACTTTCAATTTATGCCTCAAAGACACAGGATAGCTGTATACAGGCTGAACAGCCTGGCTAGACAATTGTGTGCGTCTGTGACTGTGTCATGAAAGGCACTGAAATAAATGATTTTTTAATTTGATGTGCTTATTGTTTGAAATCTGAGAATCATTTTCTCTTCCTTCAGTGGTGAGTTTTTTTCTTCCTTTTCAGATACCAAATGAATAAAAAATTATAACAAATATTGAATGTTTAGAATTCATAAGGTAGTTCATAAAAGTATCTCTCTGACTTTATAAATCATATTGTCCATTCAAAAGATTTTGTTCTAATGGCTTGAAATAAATTGGAGTCTGAGGTGTTTTTGAAGGAGCGTTTCCAAGTGAACAACAAAATAGCTGTACAAAATACTGCTGCATTCTGTTAAATGTACTGAAAGGAACAATTGATCGAGAACCCCGAATGTATGATGCCCTCCTTCAAATCAATGAAGGAATTGCTGAAGATGTCATAATCAGCTTCAAGTGGGCACATTGCCATTCCAGAAAAGGTGTTTTATGCAGATTGAATTATTTCTCTGATGCTCTTTTCTTCCAGTTGACTTAGCCAGCTCCTGTGTACGTTAGCATTGTTCATTTGAATTGATGGCAGCACCCAGCAGCTCCAGCTGGAGAAGAGGCAACTGCGTCATGGATGCAGCAATAGCACATATGGTCGCTGCCCATCAAAGCACTGAATAGTACCAAAGTGTGACAGGTGACTGAAAGCATGTGAGGATTTGTTGAACACAGTACCTATCTCAGTTGTAGTTTTCTTGTCTGTGAAGCTCCTGTGCTGCTGAGAGTAAAGAAAAAAAGAAAAAAGCTAGGGGTAATAACCATGAGATTATGCTGCCCGGGATAAGACTGTTCACAGCTCCACAGCATTATGATTCCTGATCGCAGAGTTTTTATTTCAGAGAATGAAGAGTAAATAAAACCAAGAGTTGTGATTTTTGCAGCCACCTATGTGTTACAAATTGAGACCTGTTGCAAATATGGCATTTTAGCATTCCTTGATCTGTATTCACCTGTGTAAATACATAGTTTATTAACGCTGCTTGCTAGTCAGACCGTGCGTGTTGTGCAAGTGCATGTCTGTGCGTGTGCGTTTCCTGCTGTCATCTTCAAGACAAATACTCTCAGTGCAATCCTTGCAAATGCATTGGAATAGCATTTCAGATACATTTGTCATGTGGGATTAAAGTCTGTGCTCTCCATTAATGCAGACATACCCTTGACCCAGTGCTTTGTTTCTGCCATAAAACTGTAAACGTAGCAATCAAATGCATTTGCTCCTGATGTATAAAGTTTTTGAATTAAATGATTCAGTAACAAAAAGAAAAGAGCAAACTGTTTTAAAATGTGCACTACGGGCTGACACAGAAAATACTTGATCAAAACCAGATTGAAGCTGCATAACAAATGAACAAAAGGATAGATGGGGTTGGCTTCTGAGAAAAGCACCAAATGGGCTAATAGTTCTCATACTTAACCTTACCTTTTTCTTTTTTTTTTTCCTACAGAGGGAGCGTGTGTGCATTTCAGTTCCTTAGCCCTAACAAAGAATTGTACCTCAACCTTGATTCTGCCAAGCTGGGGATGAGCACATAAGAGAAGAGAAGAGTATAGAGAAACTTGTCCCCTGCACTCCCTGCTCTGGCTTTGATGTACTTGAGGTCTGTGTATCCAGCCAGCTCAGTGCTTAGGGAAAACAAAGCCTGCTTTTCTGCTGTAGTTTGATTTGGGTTTTTTTTGGATATTTTTGCTGCTCCCATCACACCCAGACCACAGAGTACATGTCTATCCCATACTGAAGGTGCTTTTTATTGCTGAGTAGAACAAGGCTTCCAGTTGAGGACCTATTTATTCGAAAGATGGTCTCCAACATCCTTATGTTACAGAGGCTATGATGTCTCTGTAGCAGGGAAAACCAGCCCAATAACTAATCCACATCACCTGGTGCCTGGAGGACCATGGTGTCTATCTATTCTCCAGGCTGTGCTGGCTGGCCTCTGGCCAGCTGGACCCAACACTTCACCTTCTCGGGAGACTCAGCATAATATCATTAGCTTGATTTGATTACAGCATTGTTTATATGTTTTCTGAATGCTGCTCCTCTGTCTATTCACTTGCAGAAATACAATGTCCTGGTCTCTGTACTTCAGACCTCAGGACTGCTGATGGTCCTTCATGTGGGCAGAGCACATCCTGTGTGTGGATCTCCAGTCTGGTGGGCACCTCCATTGTAATTTGAATTCACTTCTTTAAAGACACAGACTAATCATGAAGGCAAAAAAATCTAAGAGGTAAGAAATTTGCTTTATGCAGATTTTGATAGTGGCATTCAGGACGAAGCAGTTGTACATGATCTGAGCATCTGGCAATGCTTCAAAGAAGAGCTACTCAGGAAACTGGTATCTTTATTGCATGTGACTCTGTCAAAACAGCATTTTTCTCATGTTTGCTTACCTTCAATCTTCAAACCAGGCTGCTGCTCTTGCCAGCTCTCTGTTGCCTCTCCAGTGAAACAGTTTCTTCTGTAATACTTCCCTTCACCTGTTTCATGGCAAAGAGTAAGCACTTCTTCTTAGACTGATTGACTGAGTTATTTCTTCTCTGGAATTAGTACTTGAGAGTATGGTTTGTAGTACCTGGTAGTCTATTCTTTGTCCTGAAGATCTGTGTAGAATAGAGCAATGTCAAGATTTAATTACAGCCTATTCTTAGGCCTGCCTCAACAGCTCTTGGTCTTTTGATTGAAGGTGGAGGTAAGAAGGCATCAAGGAAAGCAGAAAAATCAAGTCTGCACGTGCAAAGAGGAGAGTGCTCTATAACCACTAGAATGCAGAAGCTCTACCCAGGGAAATTTTTTTTTTAAGGTTGTCCCAGTGCCATTGATAAATAATTATTTTTTTATGTTGGTTTCAACTTAGCTCATATGGACATCAAAATTAAGAAATAAGATCAAAGTACATCTTAATTCTAGTTTGCTTAACAGCCTTTTAGGGTTTTTTCCACTGTTTGCATTTCCAGTTTTGCTTTTTTGGCTGGCTGCTTCCTTACTTGTCTAATTTCATGATGAATCAGTGCTTTGGGCCACCGTGATAGAAATAACAAATGTGTTGACCAACTAGTACTGCGTGCACTACTCCCCCGAGTTTTTTGCAAGCCATATGGAAAAAAATCACTTGTTGAGATACAGAACTCCATAAGCAAGAAGAGGCTGTAACGTAAACCAAACCAATGATCACGATTTGGCCAAGTGTCTGTGTTTGGGTCTCTCTGTGTGTTTTGCTTGGTTGTAATGCAGTGGAAGGAAGCTCAGATTAAAAAAATACTGTAATTGAGCCTAATAATTAACAGGAAATGGTGCCCTGTAGCTTAACGGCTAGTGGGAGGTGCAGCTGAGTGACAACCTAACAGTAGCCAATTAGGTCAACCAGCAGGCTTTTCATCTACTTGTTTTAGGCAATCTTTAAAAGAGGTTGGGAATGAAGATACTTATGGAGATTGCTGCAGGTGGAAGCTGTAATTTGGGGCGATGCAAGAACATAGTAGAACTGAATGCTATCAGCAAAATTATTACTAATAAGTTGGAGGTTGATGCTTCACTGAAACAGGGTGCTGCACAAGTACTAATCTGGAGAAAAAAAAACTCAGGATGGATCATATAGGTGTTCCTGAGAGATGTAGAAAAAAAGATAAGCCTGGAAGGAAGGAGAAGACTGATGGAGGGAGCAGGAATAGAAAAGTAGGTGAGGAGAGAATTGACTTAATTGCAGTGATAACTATTAAAACAGGAGTGTTTGCAAAGACTTCCTACTGTAAAGTGGAGCAGGAGATGTTGTTCTAGCACCATTCTATATAGCACCTACCACTGTGCGCATCAGGGCGCTAAAAGTAGACAACATGGAAACACCATGCTATTGCCCCTTTATGGTCATCACCATAACTGAGAAAGATTCTGAACAACTAAATTTAAAAGTTAACAAAAAAGTGGCTAATTTTAACACTCGCTCTGAGATCAGTGTGGCACAGAATAAACCCAGCATATTATAGGAGAGCCTGGGGCCTTTTCAGTGCATGAGGAACGTCTGATACATGTTTTGAAATTCAGCAGATAATGTTTTTCCATTGCTGTTATCACTCTAAAGATAACTCAGTTCTTCCCTATCTTTTTCTTGATGTTAGTTCTGATAAGTATGCATTTCTTTTTGTGACCTAAAGAAACTTTCAGAAACGTTGGTCTTTTTATAGACTATATATTTTCAACCACGTAACACAGAACAAACACAATCCCAGTGGACTGCACATATTCATGGAGTGCTGCAACTGTTACACACAGAATCTACTCAAGCAATAATCCAGGAAGAGACGGTGAGTTTTCTGTATGTGTTTAGTGCATTAGTCATTAAGAACACTTAATGTGTTTTATCAAATCCGATAGTTAAAATTAACCACCTTCAGAATGTGTGAAGTAGTTGTTCAGAGGGAGATTTCCTTGCACAGGACAGAATTACTGGTTTGTTAAGAGGAAAGGGAAAATTATGTGTGAGAAGTGAATAACTTCTGAATTTTAAATGGATGTGTTTTTTGGATGTAAGGAGAACCTGAGTCCTGTGAATGGAATTAAATATTATCCATTTAGTGCAGAACAACAAACCAAAACAAAAAACCGCTAGACCAAATACCAACACCCTCCCCCCCAAAAAAACCAACCAAACCAAAACCTAAACCCTAGCTTAGTAGCTGTATTTTTCCATTATAAACCAAGGATTATCAGTTAAAGCAAAACTTTCCCCCGTCTCCTTCCAGCTACCAGAAGTACAAGTTATCTGCATTGGCGTGAGGCAGTCGTGGTGTCCCTCAAAGCCCTTTTCCTGGGAACATCTCTTTGCTGTTTCCTGCCCCATCACAAGGTCAGTAAGGCGGTAGAGGATTCACCATTCATCTTCCCTAACCTGTACCTTTTTCTCTATCAAATAAGAGAGTCATAATTCAAAAGCAGACTGTGATGGACATTACAGCTTAGAAATGACACTGTAAGATGCCAGCAGCTGCTTCTGGGGTCATGCATCTCTTGCAGTAACTTGAGGTAATGCCATGCTCTAATTTGCACCAATGTTTATAAGAACAGGCGATTTTCAATTTATTTATTTTTTTGCTAGACAAAACTGGAGAGGTAGGGAAGTTCACCAAAACACCTGCTAGAATTCACAATGGGCAGTGAACCAAAACAATCAATTATTCACACAGTTCTAGTCCCAGGGCTTTCTCTTCAAATCTGGGAATGCTTTTAATTAATTTGCCTGCTCTGCAGAGGTCTATTTTTTTGTAAATCTATTTTACATATGACAGAAGGTGCTTAAATATAGGATTTATATGCAACTCCATGTTTTATTTTTGTAAACAAAGTGTTTCAGCTATTGTTCCATGCAAAAATAAGTGGCTGAACAAAAGTCAACAGCCCTGTTTCTCACATGCATCTATTCAGGAGAAGATGGTTCATTGGCCATCCAGAAAGAGATGAGACAGGACCTGAAGGGCCCCAAGCTGTAGAGCAGATGTCAGAGAGCTCACAGAGGGGCTGGAAAACCTCTGTCCTCCTGCTCCTGGGTCCAAGGAGGGATGGTTGCACAGCTGAAACTAAAGCTGTTACACTAGGACTGTCCAGATGTTTAGAATAGCCTCGAAGAAATTAAAGTGCTAGGCTTATAAAAAAAAATTTTGCACCAAAAACATATCCAAGGAAAATCCATTTCTGCATTGTCCTGGGAGGGAATTAGCCTGTCTGGCAACAGTTGACTTTGGTCTCAGTTGGTCAGAGCATTCCCACCACTGGAACTTTCTCTCCTGCTGTTTATGAAGAGTGAAATATCTGTTTTATTGCAATATACATTATGCAAGATGTACTTCCTATTGTTATTCTGGTAGGAAAAATACCCTTTTTTTTTAAATTTATTTTTTGACAAAGCACTGGAGAAACTAGATGCCTGCTGTGGAAATCTATAGAAAGATTCAAGAAAGCTTAAAATCTGCTTTCATTCTACTTTTTATGGGTTTTTTTGTTATTTTTTTGTTTTTGCTTAAAAAAATCTCAATTCAATTCATGCAAATGCTTGAAGGTTTGAATACTTCAATTTCTTACCTGTCTAGTCAGCAGTAAGAATATCTATACATTCCTGCCATTTGCACTCAGAAGGGCTGTAAGAAGCACAACTGGCTGGGCCATCTCCAGAGAGATACAAGGGGCCAATCTTCTGCCAGTCTTTGCCACAACCATTTGTTACGGTTGGCTCCGTGTGCAGATGTGTGTGTAGGTGGTCATTATATCAAGGAATTGCAACCACTTCTTCCAATTTAGCCATTAGGACACCACTTTTCTAAGTTGCTAACTGAAGCAATTTTCTTTAAAACTTGTGTGTGTAGGTACACTATTCCTCCATGAAAATGTTTTGGATATAGCACTGAATAAAAATAAATTTTGCTCAGCTGATGAGGACTGCTACAAAGTACAGTTATTTCTTTGGTCAGCTGTAAACTTTCTACATATATTTGGTTAGGCCAAGGGAGACATATTATTTTGGAAGGTTAACTTTAAATTGTTGCTAAGCCTGTTGTTTGGCTTTTGTATAACTATCAATAAAAAATATTAATACAAGAAAGAAATCTCATTTCTATTTGGGATTAATGCATTGGAAAGTGATCCACAGGTCTCTGAAATCAGCATAAAAAATGCCACTTGCATTATCTTTCTCCCTATTGATTTCAATGGATGTTAGATTTAGGCCCCTAGACTTTCATATCAGGAAACCAACTTTCATAATTCTTTTGGACAAAAAGAAATTACTTGTTCTTAAATATTAAGTCAATCTTCTAATATCATTGCAAAGGGTAGAACATAATGTCTGCCTGCCCATGCACTCATCTGTGTGTTCTGCATTGCTATTTCCAAGTCTGGAATGTGCTTTCTGAGTGACTCCTGTCAATTATCTCTGGGCCACTGTGTTGGGTGACTCACAAAATGCCATTGCAGGGAATAATACAAAAGCATTGTGACTAATGATATTGATAGGAACTGAGACCAAATAATAGTGTCTGGAAAATAAAGTTGTACATTCAAATCCCTTGAGAAAAGTTTGGTAAAGGATACAGGAACTGGAGAACTACTTTTGCAAGAGAGGGACATGTTTTGTTCTTGTACATATTCCTGCAAAATAACATTTTCTCTCTAAGTACCTCTTGGAATTATTTTGACTATTTTTGGAGCTTACTAATGTTTCTACCACATCTGGAGTATTTTTTTCCTTCTTTTTTATTATTTTAATTTTTGCTTCATCCATCTTCTTTTCTTTGTGCTTGGTAAGGCACGTAGGCATTTCCTTTTGTTTTGATTTTATATTCTTTTCCCCAAGAGAGTTATTATATTGGGTTTTATTTTCTTGTCTATTGTTTTCCTAAGCTAATCTTCTTGTTTTCTTTCTTATATTTTGTTGTTGTTTTTGCTATTTCGGCTGGTTGCTGAAGGCTGCCTTTATCTCTTTTGCTTGAGAAGAATGCTCATTTTGGCTACAGTTTTGAAGTTGGGTCTGGATTTGCTTATATTTTTTATTACCATGACAAATCCTTTTATTTAATGATGTCTTGTTAACTGAAAGAGCATCTTGTTTTCTTTGTTGCTTCATGTCCTGACTGTGTTTAAGTTTCCTCAGCTGAGTTTGCTCATGTGTATTTTACCATCCACAACAAGCAATAATTGTAAAGGGTATGCAGACCACCTACCATGACTGACTGTGAAGTTTCTCTATTTTTTCATTTGAAGTATGTGCCTTTTCTGTTGAATTATCTGCTACTGTAATTTTGGTCATGCAGGGATTGAAGATGTGTTCATACAGTGTGTAAGGGAGTGTGACGCTGTCTCACGTCAGGATGCTGAGTCACTGCTTGGTAGGCGTTCACACCTTCCTGTATGCTAATGGCAGTTATTTTCACAAATTATAAGCAAAAATCTATTTTTAGATTTGCTTGAAAATTCATTCAAAAGATTACCCTTTTCTTAAAGCTGAAACTTGCATTTTTTTCTCAAAACTTTTTCCTTTTTCAGTACTTTTTTCTTAATTTTGTAATATATGTCCATTCTTAGTTCTTCAATTTTATTTTTATTTTTTCCTTTATTCTTTTCAGTTCTCAGCTGTAGTTGCTTTCATATGGCAATCAAAGCTAGTATTTAAGAAGGGAAAAGCCCAAGCTTCATTCATTTGCTATGTTAGAATTGGTGAAGAGGAAGCGTAAAAGGGCTTAAACCAAGCATTTAGCATTATTAAACTCAGAATTTAGAACATTTAATATTCATAGAAGTATTTTTGGAGAAACTCTGAAAAGGCAAAATATAAATTTTGAACTCTGAACTGCTACTATATAGTGTGATGAGCATTGCTGCAGAAATATGTCACAAGATGATATTTGGGGCCTGTGTTATGTATGGTATTTTAATATGTGGTAAATAACACATAATTAATGCACATGTAAGTAAGTTGTATGCTAAGGTTACATGGGGAACTACACTTGAGCTTAAATAACTTTCCTAGAAGTTCATTTGATCATGCCCAGGTACAGTATGTTTCTTGCAATGAAAATGAGCACTTAAATCTTGATTTCTCTGTCTGTGAAGGAAAAGATGGTTTTGAATGGACTCTAAAAGTGTTGGATATAATTCATAATAATTTATTTTAGCCAGTAGATGCAATGCATAAATATCTGTTGGGCCGATGAGTACCAAGTTGGGCTTCATGTGAAACAAAGTCAGAAACTTGGGATTTTTGTTATAAGAGAAATTGAACCCCGCATCTAAAAGATGCCAGAACTCTGCTGGAAATCTCCGTAGTCAACTAATGGGTACATTCATAAATAAAGCCTTTAGTTACACAAGCACTTTTAAGGCCTTAAATATCTAGGTGAAAAGAGCATTTATGAAATTAATAGGAATATTGCCATTGGATTAATAGGAATATTGCCATTGGCTTTGTATCCAAAGCTTTCTCCTTTATATTTAATACCAGTGGCTATAGTAACCCTTTGCTATGTGCCTCTTCTGCAGCTCTCTCAGGTGCCATTTTTCAGGCAGTAAGAGGGTCCTGTACAAGCCAGTACAGATCCTCTGCTCCTCCAAACCCCAGCTCAGTCCAGTTGGACTTTGCTCAGGAATTAGACCCCTTTACTGAGCACCAGCCTGTGGTGCTTTAGGACCAATATAAAATGCATAAGGAAACATACCCAGCTATAAATTTGTAATGTGGAAATTGTCTTGAAGTCATTACTAGAACTAACTTCACATTTATTATCAAATGTGCGTGTAAAAGTGATCATTTCTTAGTGCAGGGCTGTGTAACCCACATAGGTACCTTGACTTAATATAACATGTCAGCATAGCTTCCATATCATTAAAAAGCTGTAGTGGGTGATGTGCTGCCAAACCTGAGGGATGCTAACACTTCTGACAAGATTAACAGCGTGGGGAAATTGGAGTCTCTGCATTGATCAGCAGGTTGATAGAAAAGCTGCCATGGCAACGGGGGGCAATATATTGTTTTCATCTATCAATCATCTCACTAGGTTTGACTGGGAGATGTGGAGGCTGCAAAGGCGTTTAGTTGATGCTTCAATGCTGGATGTTCAGCACATCTTTAAAATGTAATTGCATTGTGCTTTGTCCTTCGAACTCTTACACATCCCATTGTATGTCTCATTTCAATTCTGTTTCTCTGCTAATGTGTTTTATAAAAGTGCATTGAATTGGTTTCTTCTTTTTGTTAGTTTTGTTCTTGTTGTTTGTTTGTTGTGGGGTTTTTTGGGTTTGTTTTTTTTTTCTAAATTTCTCTTTGAAGTTGTAGTCATTGAGGCTGGAAGTAGGACTCCTACAGGCCAAGAAGGAACTGAAGTCTGGGAGTGATCTGTCAGGAATGAAAAGGGTTTTCTTATAAAGCTGACAGGTAAAGGGCCCATTCAGTATGATAGTTCCTTCCGAAAAACCCATTAATTAACACTTGTCATCTGTGACAGTCACAGGTAATTCCCACACAGGCAAGTCTTTGCATGTGCCAAATGGATTCCCATTATTCCTTTGACAACTGAACCATGAAATCTAATTTTGCTGGGACAGAAATTGGTATTGCTGTTTATGCCAGGTTTTGAAATGCATCGAAATGAGCAGAATGTTCCTGCAGACAGAGGATGGAAGAGTCTGCAAAGCATCAGAAACACACAAGTGGTCCTCCTGGGACAAGGGGCATTGCTCTGACAAGCAGCAACAAGTAATTAATTGCAAACAGCAAATTTGTCTCACAGGACAAGTTTTGAAGTCATAATAATAATAATTAAAAAAACCAATCCAAAGAATTTATTGATGGTTAACTGCAATGAGGTAATAAATAAGTGAATGTTTGAAAAAACAATAACCTGGCTTTCATTCTGTGAAATATTTATGATTAATGAAATTGATAGTGGGTATAAGTATACACTAAGCAATCCTTCACATACAAGTAGTAGAAGTCACTGTCTTAGTAAGAGAAACTGCTTGTTTGTTCTTAAATGGGAATAGGCTAGGAAGTTTTATACAGGTATGCATTAACAGTGACATAAGTAGTAATTAAAAAAAAATACTTCCTGTTTGCAAGAAGATCAGAATTATCTATCTAAAACCACACATACAGTATTGTGCTTTCCTTGGACACCGCGAATGTGCATGTCCCAGCAATTACTGAGAAAATTTGCACCCACTGAAGCTGATGAAATTTCTATTGGTTTCAGTGAGGAGAAGGTGTCCTCTCTGGAGCAGACACGTGTGAGATATAGTTGAGCCTCAGGACATTGTGAAGTAGCTACTTGAGTTGACACCATCTTCCCAAGATTTAATTATCTTCGTTGATCCATATGCACTGACTTTTTCCCTGAGACAGCTTGGTCAGGCATGTATTTTGGAATGCCTCCAGTGCTCACTTCAGTTTGCAACGTGCAACTGAGCATATTCTTTTGAAACTCTTAAAAAAACCCAAGCATAGCTTGAAATGATGTGCACACCCACGTATTAATGACGGTAATAGAGCAGAAAGCTTGAAATGGCCAAGGCATGAGCTCCTTTGCACCAAAGATGTAGCTCACCCGTGCAATTATATATTTTAGGATTCACGATGTAAGCAACTGATATTAACAACATTGGTATAGTACATATCTTTCTGCAAAAAGAGGCAATGTTGACTTTAAAGGGAGAAATCTTCACCTAATTTGCAGCACAGGCCACTGGAGGATTTTTCTGCACCATGAAAATGGTGCAGCAGCAGAAAGTTATCTTCAAATATAACAGTAAAGTGACTTTCTGCTATGTGACTTCCCAGTAACTATGATTTTCTCCCTCTTGTCCTTCCTTATCCACTTCTCAGTGTGTATATCTATATTGGTGCCTTGCAGACTGGTGCTCTGATTCCATATGATGCCTCTGACAAAACTAATGATATAATGGTGAGTTACCTCCTGCAGGACAGCTGATGCTGGATTTGATTTATTCTTTTTTCTACTTTATCAGCAAATACCAATCCCACCTCTTCTTCCACCTGCCGTCTTAGATACCAGCGCTTCCTCCCATACATGGTTTTGCTATTCCTTTCCTCGCTGATTATTTCTACAACTTTCAAGTTTTGCCAGTGTTAACTTTGTTATATTCCGTAAGATAGCAACTTTCCACTTTATATTTCTGAGTTTTCTGGTGTTGAGATTGTAGCAGCATTACATACCTTGTATTTGTCAGTCATCAGCGTACCACTGCCTGCCTTGATTGATGTACTTTTATCTCTTGTCATTTGACGTATCTTGCTAGCCTTATCTCCCCCTTTCTTTTTCACATATAGGAAAGACTGGTTACTGCTCTCCCATAAAAACAGTTTATATATCAATCAATGTTATATGAGAATTTGGTCTTAATATCTGTGAAAAGTGCTATATGCTATGATGTTCAGACAATATATTAAAACTGTAGAAAACTGTGTTCCTCCCTCCAGTCCATAAATATCTATCCTATAAGAAATGATTTATTGTGCTGTATCTGTGGCACATAAGTGCTCGGGTTACACCATGACATTCTTGGAAGGCTTTTCCTTGAGTGTATGTATTTAACTTATTTTTGCAGCTACTATTGCAATTTTAGCTTTTTAAAAATCTGATTTTACTGTGTTGTAAAATTCTTTTTCTCTTGATAGAAAGTTGTGTAGTTTCACTTCCTTCTCTATGAGAAACGTGGTAAAAAATATCAGACTATTAAGTAAAAAAACATATAGTGTTGCATTTGCCCCCAACCTGCTTTTCACTTTGCCTTCTGCAAGTCTTAAAAAATATCAGTAGTGTGGCACTCAATTTGAAAAACAAGTTTTCAAATAAGCTTATTTTCCTGATCAAACTTAGCTCTCAAGGACTTTCAGTTTCTGCTGGCTTGGAGAAGAAAAAGACTTCTGAAAATCACACTGCTCTGCAATGTCAGAAGTACTTACTGACCGTAATATGCAAGTCTTTAAAATATTTAAGAAATTCACCCAAAACTCTGACCTGTGCTTTAAGAGACAATTAAGCTTGATCTTGACTTTAAAGCAGCTGGGTAAGAAGCAGCAAAGAGAAATGACCACTCCAAGCCTCTGGCTACTGTGAAAAACAAAATCTACACATTTAAACCACTGAAAGTTGGAGGTACCAGAAGGACCCATAGGGGACTAGTAGGGAAATCGTCTTAGCCTCCATTTCCTGGTCATGCTTATTCTACATGTATCTTCTGTATTTGAACGAATTATAAGTACCTTTGCATCCTAAATGGCAGTACATAGATGATCAGTTTCTGGTTGGCTTTAAAGTGTTCTAGTTTTTTTTACAGCTCTTGGCTTTCGAGTACTGATTATGTCCTGCTCCGCTTATCATTTACAATTGTATAGCAAAACATTAATGAATTTAAATTTAGACCAATTTTTGTCTACAGAATTTTCTATTGGGCATGATCTGTTTACTGGTCAGATAAGAAATCCAAAGGGCACCCTGTGAATTTGTATACAGTCTTCATTTGTACAATGACTCTTCAAAGTGTATCTTCATGACAAAAATGCAAAGCCTTCAAAGAATGAATCCACAGATGATCTGCCTTTTTTTTTTCCTGTTATAGGCCCATTATCCAAATCTCTTCTTGTTCAAGGATTCTGATTTACGTGGAAGAATGGGTGAAAGACTACGAATGAAGACTACAGAAAGACAGCTTTTGAAGCTCTAACTTTTGTAGGTACCATAAGAGATCAAGGGAAATAATGAGTTAATTTACACCCTGGTGAGCAAGCATGAATCAAGCTTTATGAATAATACAGGTGTGGTTTTTTTGTTTGTTTGTTTCCAGACTTGATGAAGTACAACACCCAAAATATCAGCTGATGTTAAGATTATTATTATTATTGTTAAACATTGCCTTCTGAGCAGGGAATCTGGTCTGTTCAGAAGAACATAATTAGATTGTCTTGTACAATAGCTTTCCCTGAAAGTTCTCATCTACAGCTCAAAGTTTTCAAAACAACTTCAGGTTTAACATTGAATACTGGCAAGGAATGTGGTGCCAGCCAAAAAGAATTGAGGTAGTGGCACATTTATCTGTGGGTAAGAACTTGGCCTGGACATGTAATTAATGCTTTGTTCACTGAGTTAACCATAACTAAAGAAATTATAAGAAACACCTACATACAGTAATACTGAAGGGGGATGGGAAACCACAAAAAAACCCCAAAAACCCTCTAACCCCCCAAAATCCCAAACTAAAACACTAATACCTCCACCAAAAAAAGTCCAAGCAATCCATAGGTAATGTTTAGGGTCTATTTGCAATGTGAAACTTAACAAAGGATGACTACTGCATTTGAAACAATATCATTGTTACAATAATAGGAGTGATAGTTCTGAGAATGGGAGGAGAAAGAAAATGTAACTGTTGAAAAATGGAAAGCTAGAAGTATATGTCTTTCAAAACTTTAGTTTAAAAAAATTATTCAAAATAATGCAAAGTCACATGAATTGGAAGTACAAATTTGACAGTTACTACTGGATCTCAGAAGATTTTAGTCTTAAATTAGAATATAATGCATGAACTAGAAGGTTTGAATCTTAATTTGAATGCAGATGCCCAGCATATTTAAATCCAATCAAAACAATATTTCTCCATGATAGCTGGTGGCTGTACAGTGCTGCATTTAAAGTAATTTGCCATATTTATTCTCAAAAAACTTAATTTTGGTTACATCCCAGAAGGTCAAAGGATCTCATTTAGTTCATAGGAACACTAAAACCAGTTATTTTTTATTATAATAATTCATGTCTTTCATATGAAAAGCTCTTAATTTCAAATTATTCATAGAAAATATTCATATGTATTTAACTGTCCTTAAATATCCATTTTAGTTGATCATGAAAATAAATTTAAAGGATCTCTGAATAGATTTTGTGTAACAAATGCATGCTTTGAACACCTGAAAGTCTGAGATCTTAGGGGGTTTTTTTGCTGCATTTTTTTTGTTGTATTCAGCCAAAATTCAAATGTTCAGGTGTTCAGTTCAACTGAACTGAACTAGCCTTCAACTTCAGTTCAGTCAAAGATAGTTAAAGAAAAATATCGATTAAGAAACTACTGAAAGACAGAACAGGTTAAGAATGAAGTGAACATTTTTCTACATGGTCAAGGTTTCTCAGAGAGATAGCATCCAGTTTTGTCCCAGGATGGCTGGGTTTAAATGCGTTTTTAATGAGCTAAGAGAGAGTGCTAAACAATAGGAGCAAAAATAGGCAGATTTTATGGAATTATTCAGATTTACCTGGCTGTAAAAGTAAAGTTGTTGGAAGGATCTAGAAGAGCTAGATGACATGCTAGGAGGATAAAAGATAAAACATGCAGATGCATTATTACAGTTATCAAATGGTTAATGAATTTGGAAAGGGAATATGATTAAACAGTGCTGGGGGCAAAACCAAACAAGGATTTTTCCTTGTATTAGTGATGCTCAGAAAAACAATGAAAGGATTAAATGGTTTTAAATTACAGAAAAGAAATAATACCTCAATTATTATAGTAGAACTTGTGAATCGATGACTGAACCTGTTTAAATCAGAAACAACTAGAAAAGATGAGAGGGATCGTTTTGGTGGTATCTATGGTACAAAGAAGTGAAGTTTTTCACACTATATTTCATAATTCAGAAATCAAGGGAGACCTGAGCTCTGAATGGCAGAAAAAGTAAAATTGATTAAAGGATATACTTGTGCTACAGCAGTGGGAAACGTAACAGATTTAGGTCAGACACAAATTCATAATCTTAGTGTCTAAACCCCACTCTTGAATCTAGGCCAAGCAAACATTCTCAGGATCACATGCAGCATCACAGATGGTTAGGGAAAGGCTCTGGTTTTTTCATTTTCTGGCTTCATCCATCTCTTCCAGGAGCTGTCATGACCTCCTGACATGAGCAATTGACTTCCACCTCCACACTGGGTCAGTTTGGAAACTGGTTGGAAGAGTTGCTAATTGGATCAAGCTTGAAGAATTGTAGCTGATTTTGACAGCCACATTTCTTGAGCTGCTACAGATATTCCTGTTCTTTAGTCCAGTGATGGGAGCTGAACTTGAGGCACTCCTCTAGTGAGCTGGCAAAAATACATGAGGAGATGCTGGGATTTCTGAAGACTTACTAGCTTGTGTGGTCAATTGTTCTGTGCAATCTTGCTTACCGGATTTCTAGACTTAACAATTAATAAGTGTCATGACTCTTGTTTTGGTATTTTCCTGACTACTTTCTACTATTTCAGAACTGTAATTTCTCATATTGCACTTTAAAAATTGGCTTTTACAGAAGCCATTTCTTGAAGTAGTTGTAGTGAACATTGCTATTTGAGATCAGCCCTTGAAAGAAATCAAGGTTTAAACTCTAAGTGAAAAAATGCTTTACTGTTATACTGCAACTTGAGATCTTACAATATATTCAGCTACTATTTTCAGGCTGTTCTCAGACTTTAGGGTTTATCCTGGAGCATCCCTAGAGATTCAGTAAAGCAAATACAGAAAATGCCAGTATGCACTTTGTAAATGTAGACTAGAAATATGTTTCAAACAAAAAACCCTGTCAGCATTAGCAAAAGCTACGTTTAATACACTGTCGATAGTTTTCCAATGACAGCTCTTGGAATAGTCATTTTACTGTTAATTTTGACTTGGATTGAATGGATATTTAATTTTGTTGAAAACTCTGTATGGCTTTACACATTTCCTGGCATCTTTCCTAAGGGGGCAGCCATTATAAACAGCTGGTTGCTATTTGGACAGTGTGTTAGTTGCTTTGCTCATTGCTGCAGAATCAACTGATTTTTAGAACAAGGTAGAGGGAACAGATGCATGTTAAAACTTCTGTCTCCTTGGCCTCTTGTCATTCTATTTTTTACCAAACAAATGTAAAGGACTTTAGTGTATTAAAAACCATCAAAATATGTGTAGAGTTGTTCTGTATACTAGCAGATCCCTCTGGAATATGAATCAACAGATAGGGTTCTGAATGTGAGCACTGAATCAGTGGGTTCATATTGCATTGTTGTAGTAAATCTAAGTCTTCCATCACATCTGAGGATTTGAAAGTGAAAACTTAATACAAACAATGAAATAATTAATACCAGTTAAGTTTCACAGGCCCCTTGACCATCCTAATGCTCAGATATGTTTGAATGCATGACATAAAGAACTGTGATATCCTTTCCCCTTGAGCTGTCTTTCAAAAGGGATTAATCTGATTTATTAAATTGAACCTTTAAGCTCCATTCAGAGACATCCTGTGTTTCAGGAGGAATGTAAAATTGTAGAATAAATTTCATTCTGGTGTTTTCTCACCAGGAATCAACTCACTATATTTAGCAGAGTGCCATGCTTCTGAACTAGTGAAACAGACTTTTTTCTCACTTTTCAATGGGTCCCAGTAATGATGAAAACTGATGCCTTGAATGCAAATTTTTTTGTTTTATACTGTGCACTCTAGCTTTATAAACTCCTGGAAATTGCTATGAATACATTTAGGCACAACATAGCATAACTAGAGGAAAACAGAACTATTATAAGTATTTTACAGTTATATACACTTTATTCTTGAAATGCTTATTTTAAAATATGGATTAGCCATTGTATTTCTTTAATCTTCAAAATGTATGAGACAGAAAAACAGAGACTATGAGGGATTGTCATTCAGATCTGTAATGTCATCAGTCTGTGAGAGGCACCTAATGGGTAAAGAAAAATATGCAGCTGTATAAAAATAAGTGTTTTGACTCCTTCATGTGTCAGTCATTCATCCTGTCTATAGTAAAGTAACGCACCTGACAAAATACTGAATTTTATTGTTTTATTGTGGTGTTACTTTCAGATGCTCCTAAATAGCCTTTGTTGTTGTATCTGCCAAGATTCACCTGATAAAACATATTTTGATCTGGTTAATCATCCCATTCTCTGAAGTTATAAAGTAAGGCAACAGTTCATCTTTTCTGAAGGCTAGAAAATAGAACTTAAAGCCTCTAAGTCTGCTGTAGTGTTAGGGATGAGGAAACAGTTCCATGTCTCATTTGTATAAAATCCGAAAAGAGGAGAAGAGACAGAGATTGGAATATTTGCTAAACTGTGCAGTCTTACATCGCGTCTGGAATTAAATAAGACATTCATTCTTAGAAATAGGGGATGTAATTCCCTTTGGACATGTAGCCCTGTACCTTGACCTTCTTAGTGGTAAAGGTTAAGGTGTGTTTCTTGCCTTCTGTGGGCAGACCTGTCCTGAAGCCTTAACAGAATAAAAGTATTTTGAATACAGTTAGGTTTTGGGCACAAATAAGAAATGTATTGAAATAATGGGTAGAAATTATTCTGTGTTGTGACCCGCTCCCCCCACCCTATCTCCATCCCCCTTTCGATAGCTGTCTCTGATTATTTTCTAAGATTTTTTTTTGAAAAGCTCATGTCTTGGTCTGCACAACTGTTTGCCCTTTGAGGCCACTTCTCCTTGGTGGTTTTGACGTTCAAGGCAAGAATTGGAGCTTTCTCAATATGAGAACACATCATCTGAATTAGATAAGGGAGTTTTTTTAATCCTCTCAGGCAGGTTTCAGAAGCCCCTACAATTGGAAGAAAAGATCAGGATAGACAAACTTTACCTAGGGGTACTGGTGCAATTTCTGTAATGGGGATGAAGCAGGAAATAAATGACAACCTTTGATTGTCCTCTGGCAACATCAACAAATAATGTTTGCATTTCCTACATTGCGCAAGACTCAGAAGAAGAATTTTGATTAAGTAAGAGCTGCTTATCAGATGAGACCTTTTATTTTTCTCAAGAAACTTCTTAATCTCAGTTTCTTTAGTAATTGCATTATATCTACTGCTAGGAGTGGAGCTGTTTTTCCTAGAAAGTAGGAAATTATATTTTTAATTCCTTTTAAATTGCATGTGTTGTTATTTCTTTCGTGATCACCTCTTTTTTTGATTACATATATCTTTCTGCACTTTTCACCACAAAGATTCCCAAAATCGTCATTTTGTAGGTAAATGATGATGGTAAAAAAAAATGTCTACTTTAAGACCAACTTCTGCTTTAGTTCCTGCAAATCTGTGAGCTCTCCTGAACACGTTGGATGGTTGCCACCAGAGGTGGCACTATTTAGGTGTGTAGTTTGAATGTACACGTCTGCCATGGTCTCTCAAAGCCTACAACATATAGACTTATTTCCCGCATTTTGATTTCCAGTGATTTAAAAGATAAGGGGATGCAAGTTATTTATGAGCATTTAGTCTTACATGATTAAGGCCTGAAATCACACACTCTTCCAAACAACAGTTCAGTTTTGTATTATTGCTGAAAACTGCTCCCATTCTTTAAAATGTCCTAAAAGAATATAATCAAATCCTACAAGTGACCTGAGCAAGAGACAGCGCTCTGCTGAAAAAAAATGCGGGAAAAAGTTATTGGCCAAGCACAAAACCATACCTTCAGGGCTTTTGTCGGGCTCGCTGTCATTGGCAATGATGTTTCCGTACTTTTCTCTGAGTGAAAGAGAGCACTGAGAGTATTTTAAACCTTTTCTTTTTTGATCCCTGGGCACAGAGAAAGAGATTATTACAATCCTTTAAAAGGCAGTGTTTTTCCTTGCACTTAAATGTGTTGTCTATGCACTTCCATGTAAAAAGCTATTATATTTTAACATGGATCAGAGCAGTGCAGAAACACTGCATATAATTTGTTTCTCCAAGCTAAGTAAGCTGTTTTAAACAGCTGATTCTTTGGTCTGACTTGCAGATGAGATAGAGATAAACAAACATTTTCTAGCATTTTGACTACATTCTTACTTGCAAGAATAAGGCATTGTCTGTAAACAGTGGATCTACTAGTTAGAGTAATATATTTGCATAAATAACACATACAAATGACTGTTTATCTGCTTTCCTCCTCCCCTACATGAAGCACAAAACCAGATTGAATTGCAATGCATGCCTGAATTTGAAAAAAAAAAAATAATTATGGAACAGTCAAAGTAATTAGAGCTATTGTTTTGAGTAGATGGAGAAACACTTGTGAATATTGCATAGATATTCATAAATAACAATATTAAATTAACGATAGCCTGTTTTCTTATATAATGTTCTGTTTGTTGTTCTGTATCTGCTATTATAAATCATGCAGGATCTTCCTCCAGCTTCTAAGATATGCAAGAAGAAGCTTTTGCTAGGCCATGAGTTTAGGAATTTTTTGCGTTTTTTTTGCCTAAAACATCTGGTTTACAAGCTCACCTTCACCCCAGGTGAGAAATGGAATGAGGAAAACATCATTATCACTAGAACTGTGCTTGCTTATTTGTACAGAAACCATGCTCTTATTGAAAAACATGACTATTACCACTGCAGAAATAGTGCACTGAGTTGGAAGCAATGAAACAACACGCTCAGCAAAAAAAAGAGTTTGTGGAAATAAAAATTTAAAGACTGAATTCTAAATACTTTCCTCTGCGCAGCAGCCAGAAGAAAGACAAGGCAGGTAGTGAGAAGTGTGAGATTATTGCAGTGGAATAATCTGAGGACTTTATTTAAGTGTAAGGCTATAAAAGAAGAATTTGAATAGACACACGGAAATAAGGATTTCTATTGCAGACACTTTCAGAAAATGTGATATTTCAGTATGGGCACTTCTAGAAAAGTGCAGCACCTTATTTGCAGAGGGCGAGGGCATTCCTAGGTAACTGAGAAGTGTTGGTATTACCGGCTGGAGAAATTAAGCTGCTGCACCCATTGTGCTCATGTTCCCATGGGTAGGCCAATGGAACTGGTCTTGTAGGTAAGTGATTCCAGTATGAGTAAAGGTCATAGTTCTGAGCTATAAGAGACTTGTATTAAAATGTATAAAGCTGTCTTTTCAGAACAGTATTGCAAAAAAGTTTTCTCTGGTCTGTATTGTGATCCATTCTTCAGAAAGAGGCAAGAAATTATTATATTGCAATAAAACAGCAGAGCTGCCATGTATCATAAAATGTCCCCCTGTATGACAAAGGGTCCCTCGGTTTTCTTTATGTTCCTAACAACTGCAAATTTCTCTTTCTGGGTTGACATCACTGTGCAAGCTGATGCAGGAGTGGGGAGGTCACATACACACCCAAAATAAGATTTATTGGAAGCTTGCTGTTCCCTTCATACGTTGTATCAGCCATGACCACAACCTTCTCCATATTTATATTCCTTTATTCTGGTTGGCCTTGGCCCTGTGGGGCCTCTGAACATCTATGAAAACCTCTTTCATTGTACCTTTGGAAGAAAAGAAAAGAGAGAATTGGGGCAGGAATAAGCTTTGATTAAAAGCAAAGGTGAGGATCTAATTTCTAGTCATTAAAATAATTGCATTTGCCTTTTACAGTAAGATCCTCAAATTTCATTTTCGATCAAGCAGAGTAAAAAAGATGATGAGTAGATTTTATTTCTTTATGTCCTTGTATTTCTTTATGCATTTCATATGATTTCAAGAGACAATGTAGTTGTGGAAGAAGTACTCTTAACTGCAGCTTTCATTGAACTTGATGTCTTTGTACTAAATTCAATTTTGGATTTACTACACTTTCAACATTTTGCAACTAGAATCTCCCATTGTAGAAAACTTGTACTTTTGATAATACAGGTATTTCCCTTGTTAGCTCTAGTTTATGGTTTATACGTTTTTATATAATGAATTAGTCTAAAGACCAAAAGTGCTGCTTTCCGGTTCCCCTTCAGTTGCTGCCTAAGAAATAAATTTACTGTTGCGCAAAATGTAAAACAAAAAAATGTAATAGAAAGAAGTTTTAATTCTCAAGAGCTTGAAGAAATGTGGCGTTGCAGTCTTGTGCCTAATGTTTACGTATCTCACATGAGGGGCACAGACTGATTTAAAGCAAACTCTAAGCAGAGATAACTCAAGAAATGTGCACTTAGATCCTTTCTATTCCAAAATATATAGGCTGTAACATTCAAATTACTTTTTAATATGATATTGCTTGAGCCAATATCAAGTCTCTGACAATGAATGGGAGGAAAGGTGACAACAGCCCACTGTAATCCCAAACTTTCTTTTTCTGAAAAAGAATATGCTCCAAAGCTGCAGAAGAGCCCATATTTGAACCTCATTTTGTGGTACTTGGGAAGAGTAACAGATTCTGCCCTCCCCTCATTGTGCGGCATATCCACACCAAGAGGTGATCATCCCAGCTGGTTTAAACAGAAAGCTCTTTTTAAGTTCCCATTTACTAAATGGACAGAAGCATATTTGAAGGATATCTTGAAATCTTCAGGGTATCCCTTACCTGCGCCATAAGGTATTTCCTTCTAGTTTTGCAACTGTGCTTTTAATTCCAACTGCACCTTTCAGGAGTTGACTTTAAAATGACAATTCATCTCCATTATCTAGGAAAAAAAAATAAAAGAGCTTAAGCCAGGAGAAGTTAGTAATTTGGCAAAGATGAAAACATCAGATTTGGAAGTAATAAGCTCAAACTCTTCCCCTCTGCCACCTAAAATATCCCTTACTCTTCAATTAATATAAAACTAGACTAGAAAAGACTGTCTGTCTTGTGACTGATTTCAATATCAAGCAGAGTGTAACTGATTTTTACTCTGCGGTTGAAAAAATCTTATGGACTTATACTCATGTCAATTTTCTCATAGTTACAGTCTTTACCTCAGTAGGAACCATTTTAGGATTCCTCTCCGTTCTTCAGCAATCTGTTGGATTGCAGTGAATCAATGTCTTCAGAGTTGTAAGGGTGTGGGCAGAAGACCTGCAGGCAATGGGATATGGTATAGGCAGACTAGATGTGAAAATATACACAGTAAGAAACAGGGCTGGGAAACAACTACAAAACTTAACAGTTGCTCTTCTTAGTCCAAAAAACAGATTTTACACCAAACTTCACAAACACAGAGGCTCTAATTATATATAATGGTACTGGGCAGTTAGTCACTGATAAAATCTCATTTTGAATGTTCTGGTGGTGAGAATATAAAAAGGAACTGAAGTTCAAACACTTTAATAAAAACACTTTAATAAATTGCTTTTCAAAAACACCTTTTGAAAAACCCATCCTTAATCTGGGTACAGTGAGGGTTTCAGAGGTGGGAGCAGAAGCAGGCTGGAAGCAGCCAGGGAGCTATTCGAAACCGTTGGATCCCATGGGGGTGATGAGCTGTTCTAGGAATAGTTTCTTTCTAAAATGAAGTAGTTTTGGGTTTTTTTTTTCCCCCAAAGTAGTGTAGTATGTGAATTCAGAATACAGCAAAGCTTGGTGGTTTTTTTTTTTTCCAGAAATTTCTACTCATATATTTGACGACAAAAATATACCTCTGGGAACTTCAGGTACAATGCACAATAACAATTAAATTTTTTAATGGGAAATAATATGAGTAATGCATCATTACTGACTACCACAGTGAAAATTTATGGCGGTTTCATTTTTAGCTATTAATAAACACGCTAATCATTAACATTCATTACGGAGAAATGTACTGGATGTTATATTATTGAGTTATTATTGCATTATATTATTGAGTTGTTATTCTGAATACACAGCATGCTAAATGTGGTATTTAATTGTAAATTACTGCTTCATTACTCCATACTCTAAAGATACAGCACAATATTTCACAGCTTTAGTAGTTTATATCTTATGCTTTGGATTTCCACCACATATTTTTGAAAACTCCCTTTCCATAGGACCTGAGTTGCTGTTCATTATTTCACTCCAAATCACTATTTCAATGGAACATGTGAGAACTAAATAATAGCTTTTTATATAGGAAAGGTGAGAAATTTAATAACTGTTTCAGTTCTAGGCCACAAGCACAATTAGTGCACATTTGCTTTCTGTAGAATGACAAACTGATTTGTTTGTCTTAACTGCTAAGAGCATGATTTTAACTTGCTAAAAAAAATTACCGTTAATACTATTTTTATAAATGTATATTGCCTTATAGGGTATTTCAAATTAGGACTATGTTAATTGAAAAGTTTAGCTTCACAGTCAATGTGATACTAAAAGTCATTGGATTTCAGACTTTGGTTCAATTTGGGTGTACGTAAAACTCAATAAAGTGGGCCACAGAATGACAGCTGAGCGCCTGGAATACAGGCTGCAAATTTGATCCTTGCAGCCTCCGCAGTACAGGAAATTTACTCCAGTGTTGGGAGATATTAAATTTCTGAGCTTAAAAATTGATTACATATCTGCATAAGGGAATATTAAATTCAATATACCATCTGAAGTCCAGGGCTCTTAGTGGCTGTGAAAATCGTTATGATATGTCTGCTGTTCATCGGTTATGTGAAATGAGTTTGTGGACTTGGTCCAGTTCTTAGCTCTTGATAGGGGTCTACGTCACCAAAGCGCATGTCAGCTCTGTGCCTTTGATCTTGTCTTTCATTTCAGCAGGGAAGAATGTATATGGAAAGTGAATTAAGGTACTTATATGGGAAGCTGGCATGACCGGTGATGAATCTAATACACATCTGTTGCGATATGAGGTTTATATTGCTTTCCCTGGGCAGTCAAGGGAGAGATATTAATCTCAACCCAACACATACTGTGTTTTCAAGATCTAGGAAGTTGACACAGTTGACAGTGAGATTTTATCCATAGAATATTCTCAAGACTAGATACTATGTCAAGAGAAATGCGAGTAGCAAGAGCTTTGGGAGCAGTGGGGAGAAGGTGTCTGTGGAGCTCAGACCTATACAACCTTCATGCTTTTGCTTCTATCTTAAGTGATTACAGAGTTGAGGTCACTGGAGGAGCAGAAAGGAATAAAAAGAAGGTGAATCTTATCTCCTTTTC
>NW_010194324.1:0-221 GCF_000695765.1 Mesitornis unicolor | reverse complement strand
GGACCCCCTCCAGGGATGGGGACTCCCCCCCTGCCCTGGGCAGCCCCTGCCAGGCCCTGAGAACCCTTTGGGGAAGAAATTTCCCCTCAGATCCAAATTCACCCTCCCCTGGCACAACTTGAGGCCATTTCCTCTCGTCCCATCACTTTCAGGGAGCAGAGCCCACCCCCCCATCGCTACCCTCTCCTTTCAGGAGCTTCAGAGGGGATAAGGTCTCCCCT
>NW_010194323.1:68112-77724 GCF_000695765.1 Mesitornis unicolor | reverse complement strand
ATATATAATATATATATAATATCAGAAATATTTTGGTAGAAGTGTTTTATAATTTTGCTTTTTGTGTGTTCACAGTGAAACAACTTGTGGGCTAAGCTGGTATCGGAGCTAAGGCTCTAAAATAGTTGAGACACTAAAGGCACCATTGGTATTCCTGCAGAATTGTAAGTTGTGGTGGACATAAACTGTCTGCCCCCAGCCACTGCGCAGTGTCGCTCCTGACTGCACCAAAGGAGCCATGGTTTGACTTTAGCTGTTCCAGCATACACCTCTTAAGTGAATGGGAACCAAATCTGGCACCAAATCTGTAAATAAAATGTGGGTGCAGGTAGAAATGTTTGAGGAGGTGAAACTACCTCTGTGGCAGACTGCTTATGCCTGGCATCCAAAGCCAGCCACTCAACCGAGTTGCATTTTTACCTCCTAATAGTGACCGTGCGCTCTTGGTACTTCTCTGTGGTGGTTTTGATCGCAGTGGCCTGTGGCAGCTGCTGTATAGAGGGGAATAGCTGCTTTTCTCAACCTGCTGGTTGTGCTCTGGCTATTGCAGCACAGTAGCAGTGCTAAGACCATTTTCCTGCTTCCAATTTCATGCTCATTTGTGCCTTCCAACTCCCAGTCCCCATGTGCGTACCTCTCCCGTTTCATCACTGAGTGAGGAGTGAGTCCAGTCTTTTTAGTCAAATATTTCCTAAAGACTCTGGAAACCTGAAATCGAGTGGGTCGGGTGTTTGGAGGAGAGGGTTAAGTGATTGCTTCCTTTTCCAGTCTCCCTATGAACCTCCTTTCTCTTTCTGGTTTCCATTCTGGACTGTCACGGTATTTGAGTTACACAGAGCTGAACCAAGCGGTTGGTGTTGAGAGATCGTGAGCATCACTGCACATCTGCTGGATGCCCAATCTTTTTGGTCTAAAATCTCTTTGGAGTATTACTCCCTGTGAAGAAATCATTCACTCTGAAACATACAATCATAGCATGACATTTTTTAATATCTTTCTGTAACCTTACTTTCTGTTATAGGCAAACCACAGGCACATCTCTCAGGAGTGTTGTTTGGTGCAATACTTTACTAAACATTTTCCCACTGGATCCAATCCAGTCTGGGATCGCAACTGTCGTGAGAATGCAACAAATCATTCTGGGAAGTATCTAAATTTGCCCCTATTGGTCAAAGCAATGTTTATGCACAGCCAGAGCCACATGACAGAGAAGAGGGTACTCTTGAACCCTGTTAGCAATATGTACTAAAAAAATACCAGAGCTCCCAATTTTTTGTACGAGTAAACCACAAAACTACTGTTTGCTAGTTTGAACAACCCCTGATTTGAACATCGTTGGAAAAAAGCCAGGAAAGCAACTAGACTCAGCCCAGAAAGATTTTTATTTTTTTCTAATCCTTGCAGACACTTTATTTATTCAGCCAAACAAAAAAACTCAACCCACAAAAAAAAGCCTTTTCAAAAAATGTACATTTTCTTTGAAAGAGTATTTTGGGGCTTCACAATGATTGCTTGAGACGGGGTACCTGCATGAAGACTGCCAGCAGGAAACTGTCGACTTTTAAATAAATGCCTTGAGCGTAGATGTTTGTGCTCGTTTTCATTCCTGCCTCAGATCAGCATAAGTCATCATTCATTTCCTACATAGTAACTTCCTTACGTCTACAAGGTATCTGAAAATGATCGGCCTTGCAAAGAGGTATATTTAGCAGTTTTCCAGGGGAGTGAATTGCAGAACTCTCCTACAAAGGAGGCGAATGACTCAGAGAGTCTGCTATTCCCATGGACTGCTCTGAACGCTGCGGAGTGGTTGTTTTGTCTCCAGCTGTACCTTATGCTCAAGTTGCAAAATGCAGCATTTAATACATATCTGAGGGAAAGATCTAAGGTGCTGGGATGACAGAGGCTCTGTCAGGCAGAGTGAAGCATGTTGGCAGGAGCACTGGCGTTGTTGCGGCCTGTTCTGTGTGAGCTGTGGAGAGTAAAATATGCGTTCATTCCTCCATCTACTACTTGATTGTAAGCAGCTAAAACTGTGGCCTGGTTGCTCTCCAACTGCTGTTTCAGTTTCGGGTATTGACAGGGAACGCCCTTTAGGTAAGGAGAGGATACCTGTTCTGAAGGGCCAGGTCCCTTGGCTGGGCCCTGTGTGCATGGCCACCTGCCTGGTGCGTGAGTCAGAGCAGCTCCTGTGGCAGCTTGAGAAACAAACTGGCAGCAAAACAGAAAATGAAGATTTATGGGATTGGGTGCAAAGTTCCTAAGTATTGTGAAAAATGGGCAAAAATGGAATGAGAACTACTGCTGTTGAGGGACATTTCAAAAAGGGTATTAATAAGCTAGGTCCTGAGCACAAAAAAATCAGTGCGTGGATATAAAAGAGAAATAAGAGTGAGATGGAGAAGATTCACTAAAACAAAACAGAAACATGCAAACTAGCCTGTTTGATTTTAAGTTGTTAGCGTCAGCTGTGTACTTAGTAGTACAGCCATTTCCTACATATGTCAGCGTTATGAAAAAGGCAGCGGTTTGTAGGTAAATACAAGGCAATGCTGCAGAAGTGGCAAATGTTTATTGAATCGCCTTTTATGCTCAAATGTAAGTTTCGTTTAGAACTGGCTAACAGAAAACCAGAATTTGTTGACTCATCTTGTAGCGTAGGATCAGTGGCAAGACTGCTGTGAGTGCGTTCTTTATCTGGAGAATGACTGTTGTTCCGAACGTAAGGAATAAACTCGTACAATAAACATCATTTTTCAGCCTAGTGCTGAAGAAGTCAGGAGCAGTTCCAGTTTGCAAAATCTCATTTGTTATTTTGATTACGCCTGTTTGCCCATGCATAGCTTTGATGTTCAGAAGTCAGTGTTTAAGGCTTGCTGCAGATGACAGCTGTATTGGAGGTTATTAATCACTGAGTGAGTCATCTCTTCACCTGCATTAGACGATGTCTAAGCAGTATGGTAAAGTTGAAGGTCACCTGAGTTTAGGGAAAATGGGATATTACTTATTCCAGTTTGTCCCAAATCCATTGTAGATAAGACAGACTGTGTGTTAAATTCTCTAAAGAAATGCTTGGTTATTTTTAAATAAATCAGAAAATTAGGACCTGTAATGTCTCTAAAACATTGGTTGAATGAGGACAACTCAGTAACTCCAGTGAAAGTTTGCAGGAAATGTCTAGGCTGATGATAACTTGCTGGGGACACCACCTTCTTCCAGTTTCAGAAAGATGCAATCTCTTGATGTAACTGAACTGGATGGAAAGTGGTGCGTTTGTTAGCAGTGCTGAGCTTATACAGAAGTCTGCTGCTCCTGGTTTGTATGGCCTTAATTTCCATAGTGCCACTCTCCTCCCTGTGCTGGCTGCAGAAGTTGTCATCAGAGGAACTGGTTCAACACAGCAGAAAGCCTTGAGCTTTTTTTGGATGCTTTATCGCCACAGTTCTCCCAGCTGTGGGGACTGACTGACAGCAACGAGGAGGAAGCATGGAAACTCCAACAGGAGGTTGTCAAGTGCAAGTGAACTAAACAGTGTTTGGCTTGGTTTGTTCTTTTCTTTCATGTGTCAGCGATCAGTCATTAATTGTAACAGGACCTTCAGTATACGGTAGGCTGCATTATGTGGAGGTCACTATACTTACATGGCAAGGAGTGAAGCAAGATGATGATGAAGTTTATTATAGATGGCTTTTCTGCTCCAGCTGGTAGCTGGCAGTCTTGTGGCAAAAAGTAGCTGCATGTTACCTGGTCTTTACAGCTCAGTGATAACAACAGTTGTGTGTAGTAATTCTAATACTGTAGGTGTCAGATAACTGCAAGACAGACACATTTGATGGCTGTTGAAAATGGTGTCAGTGCCTGACTGTCCTGGATTTAACTTGTCTCTTAACTTGCTTCAGTTCTGACATCTGAGAAGTTGTTTGCTGCAGGCTAACAATAGCCCTTCCACAGTTTGTTGTGTTTGGCTTCAGTGCCCTGCGTTGGGAGTGCCCTTTGAAAGAGCTGCAAGAACTCGTCCTAATAGACTGAGAGAACTGGACTTCATCACCGGTCAGTGAACATCCCAGTGTAGAGCAGCACTTTCCCATCAGATACTGCCTTTCCTATGTTACTAATCACCTGCATTGATTTCCATGATACTAAAATCTTTCTGCTCTCCTTGTCTATTCTGATTTTATAGTCTTGGGAAACTAATGAAAGATGAGGGACTTTTCGTGCACTCTTTGCATTCTGGTCACCTTCAGTTCTTCATCTTGGCTAGTTACATACAGCTGCTCTGATTCAGAATATTTTTAACCTAAGCCTCTAGTTTTACTGTTTGCTAAACAATATTTATGGCTAAAATTTCTTATAATTGCTATCAGTTGATGTAAAAGCTATTGAAATATTTGTACAAAATCTGTCTGCTCAGTTTTTTTACTACCTTAATAGGAAATGGTTTATTAATTGTTGTATTTTTTGTGTGAGAAAACACAAAAAACTCGGATCTTGCAATCACAGGTGTGACACAGTGGGTGTTGTCTAATGAATCGTACATGCTCTTTCGTTATTTACCTATTCAGTGGCTCTTTCCTATGTTCAGCACACCTAGAATGTTATCCCACTCACAGTGCATCTGTTGTTAGAAATTTGCATTCCAATCTGTGTGAAGAACCTAGAACCACAGCAGTCATTTGCAGGTGGTGACATGAACACTTTTTTCACCCCTTCCTTTTTTTACTGTGCATCAAGTCAATACAAAATGAAAATGGATAGAGCTTGAATGTTACTGGTACATATCAAACTGAATTTTGGAATTAGTACACAGTTTAACTCCTAAATCAGTCAAGTTCTGTTTTAATTAGAACCTGTAATGAAAGTCTTGTTATTTATTAGTTAATAGATCTCTCTCGGGGGAATTCAGATTGTGCACATTCCTTCCTGCCACAGCCTAACTTGTTCTCAGAGTTGGATTCTGTGCAGTAGAGTTGGAATCTGACCAAATCAAATGATTCAAGAGGAGAAAGGAACACAGAACAAAATCCCCATAGGATGCAGATGATCAGTAGCAGCAGCAGATGGGCCTCTCATAGAGGCGCCAAGAGCATCTGTGCTGTGTTCATCAGAGGCTAAAGGTATTACCTAGATTGAATGTTCTTGCATAACCTTTACAACTCCGTGATTCATTTCTCGAATGATCACGCTTTGGATCACAAACTTCAGGGCGAGATCTTGCTAAATGCATGAAGAGAGGCCGCTGTGTATGCTGGATTATGTAAACAGAAGTGGTACAAAAGAGAAAATCCATGAGTCAGTGCCTTCAGTACAGGCTTGCCCTTTCCAGGCAGAAGGAGCCATTCCACAGTGACTGAATTTGAGTATTAAGCGAAACACCAGTTTGCAGAGTAAGTATGGTGGATTTTGTGCTTTGATGCTGGCTGGCAGTATTTTAAGGAGATGTTGGTCCTGTCATGATTCCCCTTTGCTGTCTAAAACAGTGGATGCTGTCTCCTGGTCAGACTGGAGGTTGGATGATTCTGTCCTGTATTTTCTTGGTTTTGGCCCTGCCCGCTGTGCCCAGGTGTTGTGGTGGATTGTGCTCTTTAAATATTAAACTGCTGTATACTGGTTATTCTGCATTCTGTTCCACTTTGGGCTGTGACATGCAGTGTTCTGTCGTTTTTTTCTAGTTCCTTTTCACTTCATAAAGCAGTTTGGTTGGAGGGTGCTACTGGAGCATCAATGTACAATCTGCAGTGGTTATACAGAGCAAGTGCTGGAATTCAAGACTGCATGTCAGGTCCAATGACTGTTTTTTAATGCTAGAGACACCATATCAGAGTAGCTTACTTGTAGGCATATAACTGACTTTTCTAGAGCAAAGAATGCCTCTAGGATACAGCCGGAGAAAAGTGAAAATACAATACACAGTGATTCCAAGCCCTGCAGTAAGTTCCCTGGGAGTGGTTGTAATTGCTCTAGTGAAAGGTGTTGCTCACTAAAGAAAAGCTGGCAAGGGTGTGGCTTCCACAGCATTTCCCTTTCAGTACGGGAGTAGAGAATGAAGCCACATTGTCATGTAAGGGATGAAGGGAAGCGCATAGAGAAAGCATGACTGTTCTGTAAAGTGGCTCTTTCTCTGTCAAAATTTCCTGTCTGTGCTGCAGTTGAAGTGAAAATAATCATGGCAAGGTCCAGTGAAGTACGACCTCATTGCACGTCCAGGCGTCTGAATGGCCTTTCTGGCGTTCCAGGCTTTTGGCATCAACTCGCAGTGGGAACGATTGCGTAACCAGGAGGATTTCAGACATACGTGGTCGGCCTCCTCCCCACCCCCCCAGCAAAAACCACCACCAAACCAAAACTGCAATAACAGCAGTGATGAGAGGATGAGTCCCATGTTAGGTGATGGAAACTGATGATGGTCCTTCATCTTTCTAGAGAGCAATCTGTGTTCCTCCAGGCAAAATTCAGCGTGCACTCCTTAGTCAGACCAGATGTGCGGTAGTGAAATCATTGGTGTCATGCATATGGCATTTGGTTAAAGGGGAAACCAAATCTGGTCTGATTTGCTTTTTAAATGCAAGGACCTTGTCCTTGTTCAGCATCTAGAGAGATACATTTCAGGTTCTTATAACAGTGACTATGCAGTTCTTCCAATAAATCGGTTCCCTCCAGCTGATCTTATATGAAGTAGCTTTCCTTTGTCATGGCCGTAATTGTTTTCAGTCCTTATAAGTAAGGCTTTAAGAAGAAATGAAGGCACTTTGTCTTTAGGGAAGCGGTTGGTTGTCAAGCTTGTATAAGGTAATATTTGGTAGACTTCTTAAACAGTCAGAAGAGGATCCAGCCGTGTGTAGCACTTGTTTCAAAAGAAGTGGAGAAGCTGTGGGTACCAGAAGTGCTCTTGAGAAATGAGCACACAGATAGTGGCAGATGTCACTGAAAATCTTGTAGTTCTTGCGTCTCACTCAAAGCAGAAGAATTGATGGCTTCCCCTGTTCTCTGGCGTGTCCAGAGATGATGATTCCTTACACCTTCAGGCAGTCAATGCCGTACTCTATTCAGGGTATCCTTATCGTATGATACCAACCTCTTTACACGGCGTGAAACTCTGTGCTTGGGCTTTATCAAGAATATTTCTCTGTTCCTGGAGGTAACAGGGAAATGTGATGCCAGTTACTGCAAGAACAGCCAGGACTACTGTTGGTTTAAATTCTGGTCTTAAAACATCGTGCAGACATCTGTGAGTGGAATGACGTTTGAGTGCTGGAGGGGGATTGGGTTTCTGTAGCTATGGTCAGAGATGGAGCCCTATTTTGCCATCTGAGCGCACAGTTAATACAGAAATTGAAATACGGCAATAATTCTCTCTCTGGGTGCACTTTTTCAGCTTTTTCTTATTTTATAATCATAAATCCCCACATTCTCATTAAATTAACTTTTTGAAATACGTCACCACTTCTCAGTAGATCATTGGTCACATCAACGTGTCACACAGCCGTAACAACACCACATGTGCAGGGAGAGAAATGATGTGCGCCCTTCAAGTTTAAGTTACAGACTTGGATTTGTAGCTCTCAGTCTGGAATTCCAGATTCTGCAATTGACAGTGGGATCAAGATCAAGTGTGAAAGCATCAACCTGTCCTTTGCCCTCTTCCGCCCTCCCTTTTGAGACCTTTTTTATGAACAGACGAGAAATGCCAGTAGATCGCTGGCATGAATGATGAAGCAGTGTAGTTGCAGTCTTGGGAGCACAAAGTAAAGAATCAGCTGAAGGGATAAATGTGGAATAGATCACATCAATATCTGCAAGACTGAATAAACCCCATAATAAACAGCTAAATGTTTATTAAGAGACATTTTAATCGAGGTCCAGATTTGTACCAGAAGTTCATAGAGCTTTTAATGACAGCTCTTTGTCCCTCAGATTGGGTGTTATAGGCAGTAGCACCTTGCTCTCGGTGAGAATGTGCTCAGAGGAGCTCCTGATTGGGCTGGATGAGGAAGGAATGGCAGCTCCCAAGATCGTTTTGAGAAGAAAGCCCTCAGTTTCAGGGCTCTTTGAAGAAAAGCCAAGTCTTACACATGTTTGGAATTACCAAGTGTGTTCACAAGACACTTTCAATTGCATTTTTATTATCAGTGGTAAAATAATGGCAGCCTCCATAACCCTGGAAGTCCTGAATGAGTAGCAGCTTCATTTAGCCCTGGTCGCATCGTGTCATGTATGGCAAAGAGCACTTCGAAAGCAGATTTGTTACTTTTGTCCATTGCTTTAAGGCCACCAAAGAGCACTGACGGGTCTCTGCTCCAATTCTGCATTTTTCCTTGCTTCAGAATACCGTGTTTCACTGATCTCCCTGCGTTTCTCCTGCGGTGACTGGCAGGTGGCTGCTGCTGCTGTCGTGTTCTGTTCCTGTGTCAGGGCATGCGATGCTGGCATGACTGCGCTGTAAGGATTCCTTAAGGATTGCCTCCCCCTGCTCCAGAACAAGTCAGCATTATTTGGAGGACACAGGACAGTCAGGAAACTGCCCGCTCCTTGACCTTTCAGATAACTGACTATTCATGCAAATATTGCAAATATGTTGTTCTGGAGGGAGAAAAACATTCTCACTGGAATATTGCTGTCCCACACCATAACCACCTACCAGAGGGGGCTGAGCAGTGGCATACCAGTGATTATCAGGAGTGGTTTCTGTCTCACACACAGAATCACACAGAATGTCAGGAGTTGGCAGGGCCCTCTGGAGATCCCCCAGTGCAACCCCTGCCAGAGCAGGATCACCAGAGCAGTCACACAGGAACACGGCCAGGGCTTTGGGTGTCTCCAGAGAAGGAGACTCCACAACCTCTCTGGGCAGCCTGGGCCATGCTCTGGCACCTTCACACTGACAAAGCTTTTCCTCATGTTCACATGAACCTCCTATGCTCCAGCTTGCACCCATTGCCCCTTGTCCTGGCATTGGACATCCCAGAGCAGAGCCTGGCTCCTTCCTCCTGACACTGCCCTTTCCAAATTTATAAACATTCTGACAGTAAATAAATTGCAAAACACAAAAGGTTTCCAAAAGAGTTTAATAAATAATGAGGTTCTTTCTGTACTGTATAAACTATAAATATACCATGCAGTCCTTTATAACTTAAAATAATTTACAGACTGAGGTAGGGGGGGTAGGAGGATGTCGTCATGGGGTTTAGACCCATCTCAGGGTGCTGAGCACACACACACAGGCTGTGTCAATCCGAATGAATCGCCAGGCTGCTTGCTTGCCCTCCATTGTCAGCGCTTTGACAAAGGTGTGTGTTGTGGTGCAGTAAGAGTTCCAGTGCTTTGCATCAATCCCTCGGCACCCGCTGGAGACTGGCTTAGGGTCCCTGCACTTGGTCTCAAAAAAATACTGCTTAAAAACGTTGTTGTTAATGTTGACCTCTCCCAACACCGTCACCTCTTTACCTTTAATGTCAGTGGCTGTGGTTTTGTCCCCAACCCACATGCTGACGCTGTCACACACCGAGAACTCTCCCCGGTGTAACACGGGGTGCGCGGTCCTCTTGGTCCTGGCAGTCCTGTTGAGAGAACCTGCGCTGCTGAGAAATCCCGTGTTCTGTCCTTGCCCTGCCACCG
>NW_010194323.1:55345-68081 GCF_000695765.1 Mesitornis unicolor | reverse complement strand
GGGGCAGCGTGCTGAACAGCACGCGAGGAGACCGGAAACGCCTCTTCTTAAAAAATTTGGGGTCCATGGTGATATTTATAGCTTCTCTTCTGCCAGCTGTCCAAGCAGAGTGGCTGTGGGATGTCTGTGGAGCTGCCTTGGGAATGTTGTGTCTGTTGCTCCGGTGGGGATTGAGCGGGGGGTGTTCTGCAGGATACTCCAGTGGAGCATCGTCCTCTGACTTTGGAGCTGCCTGTGTGCCGATCAAAAAAGCTATAATCAGAGTGTAGTACAGCATGGACATTACGCAATGCACCTAGAACAAAAGAGAAATGTCATGTTACTGGAAGCCATGCTGGCACAAACAGATGCCGTTGCTGGCAAATTTATAAGATACTCAGGATCACACAGATTTCGTCAGGTATTCAGGTGGGTGCCAGATGTTGTTCCTCCGGAAGAGCTCATTCAGACAGCATAAATGTTCTTAATAAAGCGAGAACATTAGAAAATAATAGCTAGATTATTATGAATTCCTCTGGTATTTGTTATTAGAGCACTGTTTATGAAGCACTTGTTTGGTGTTATTAATCTGGAGACCATATGGCAACGGCATGTTCCCAGGAGTAAAATCTCTAGTGATTTTTGCAGCACCTTTTTGGCCAGAGCCGGTCTCTTGGCTGCAAATACCCTGCAGAGCAGTGAGAATAGAAACAGTCTCTTGGCTAAAATAGCTGCCCGCTCAGTTAATTAGTCTGCAGAGGTGTCCTTGGGGCTAGGGTGGGGACCACCAAGCTGGTACTTGTGGAAGCCAGGAGAGCCCCAGTGAATCATGCCGTTACCACATGTTCACCAGCTGTGCTTACCTGCCGTGTGGACAGGCCCCACCGCTCTGGCTGGCTCAGCAGCCTCCATCTACCCTATCTGCACTTTTGGGATGTCAAAATCTACTTTTACCTCGCGAGGTTGGACTGGATGATCCTTGTGGTCCCTTCCAACCTGGGATTCTATGATTCTGTGATTCACATTGCTGGTTTTGGGCAGATACAGCCCAGGCTCCTTCCCAGAAGAGCTCGGGTATCACATGTCACAAGGGCAGATGGGTTTTTAACATTTTCAGGCTGCCTATTAGAACAAATATGGGTATTGCATAGGAACACCATGGGTGATAGACTGCTTCTAGGTTGCTATCTTAGGTATAGCACAGCTAAACATTGTGGCCATAGCACTGGGAACTATGTCCAGGGAAACATTTCCTTTCTTCAGAGTGTCGTGAGCAAGAAGCCCATGAATGTCACTGCATAGCAGATCCAGTGCCAGCACTAGTCTTCCTTCGGCCTGGAGAATATGCACATCCATTTAGGTGTGGAAAAGCGTAAGACAAATGTCTAAAACTTTGCTGAGAACGTTATGCTAGCAGACCAGCATCAGTAATACCTTGTTAGGTAAGTGCCTTGTGTTGACTAATTCAGCCATGTGTTGGGTTAACAAATCAGCAGCAGGCATCCTGGGAATAAGAAACATTCAGAAATGATCTGAAGTTGCAGTTAAGGGCAGACATTGTATTTCCTCTACGAAGACTTAATAAGCAGAGACTAGGTATAAACAGAAAAGAAACCACCGAGCGAGGCTCCTCCCCTGTCTCTCTGCCTTGTTTTGCCCGACGTGTCTCAGCTGGCCCTGAGTTACGCGGTGTCCGGCCAGCGGGCAGGCGGCCGCACATGGACTGGACAAACAGGGTTTTGTAAAAGAGGAACCAGGCTCTGCAGTTCCACTGTGATTTCCCAGCATGTCTCAGTGTTTTTTCTGGGTGTGGGTCAATTGCTGTTGAAGTTTCCCCCCTCTTTCTGTTCAGCTTTCTCAGCCTAGAATCCCAAGCAGTGCTAAAGCGCTCAGCCAGGGCTTTAGCTTTGCTAGAGCCCAATCTTATAGAAAACACAGAACCCTAGGATGTTCTGTAGGATCTCGTGTGGGTAGTCCTGTCTCAGACAAGAGCTGAAATGAAATAAGCAGCAGTGTTTGTGCAGTGCTGGGCAAGCATTTAAGAAATCAGCAGGAGATGCCAAGTGAAGGTAGCAACTGAAGAGGGTGAAGATGCTACGGTCCCTGTGTCAAGGGGAGAAAAGAGAAAGGCCAAAAGTTACGTTAGCAGTTGTCCGTGCAGCAGTTGGGCTGGAAGAATTGGGGACAAAATGATGATGACGAGTGTCAAATCCCGCTCTCAGAGAAAATCCTTACTGTTCCAAAGCTACTTTAAATTGCTTTAAACAAGGCTGAGGGTTGCTGGTTTCCCACATGCTGCTCGTGCTTAAGCAGTCATCATCATCTGTATAAGGAAACAGAGCTGGGTGTAGCTCAATAGCTTGGCTGTGCATGATCCAGAGAGTAACCCCTTGTTCTACAACCAAATTAAAATCAGATGGTTCATTACATCTCTAAAGAGTTAGCTTACCCGACAGAAATGTTAATGGAAAAGGTTTGCAGAACAAAATCCAGGCACAATTTAGACATGCCAATGGCAGCCTCAACCTATTGTGTTTATACATAAACCCTTTTTTAATTATTTCCTTCTATAGAAAAGAGATGTTGCAATGTCAGCTAGGAGCTGTTTCTGGGTTTGTGCTGTGCAAGGTTCGCTGCTCTAAAATGCAGCTGCATTTATCTCCATTCTCTGAGGGTTTTTATGTTGTGTATGCTAAGGTTATTGCTGTAAGGCCATTCACAGAAAATCAGCAAGATCTCACCTGCTTGCTGTTGGGTTTTTTTTGTTTGGTTTTTAACTTGCTTTCTAGTTCCTCTCCTTGTGGTAAAGCGTTCTGTGGGAAGTGTGGTGCAGACACAGACATAATGTAGTTGGGATACAAGTCAGTTCCACTGAAGAGTCACAATTGGTTTTTTGAAGCAATTGCTAAAGTGTTGGAGAATAAAAATTGACAGATTATGTAAGTGGACTGTGCTTGATGGCAACACAAGGAAAGAAGTGAACATTTAAAGAATAGGTATCCCGTAGGGTGTGATGATTGTGGACTCTTTTGCTGACACATACGGATATTTTACAGGCTACTTTGGGGGGTTATTTCTAACCTTTGTCACATACTTAGTCACTAGACCCTTTCATGGTGCTTTCTAGGAGTTCACAGAGCATGCAAAGTGCAGCCACCTGAACTTCCAGGGAGGTGCCACTTCTGTTGCTGGTAGTGCATGGGTATCTGTTTGTGACATGGACTGTGAAGGTGATCACATGCATTTCAATGCTAAAAAATACAGAAACTCCACTAAATCAGAGGATGTTTAATGAGAACTGTGTCTTCTAAGTGGGTCATCTCTCATTTTAAGTAGACATTCCTTACAAAAGATAGGATGTCTGGATACAGAGTAAAAGAGGACAGAGTAAGTGGAAATTTTAGCCAGACGTTAGCTTGCTAGTGGGTATCAGTGAGGCAACTTGTTTAGTGAGTAAAAAATCTAAGCTTTTCAGAAAGTAAGACTGCCCTCACCTTCATTCTTTGGAAGATAGAGCAATGATTTTTTAAGTTCAAGGTGCCAGCTCTCTTTGCCACTTGTATGTTTGCCAGGTGTGATTTAAACCCCTCTTCTGGTACAGCCGTTCAGGCCGCTGTGTGATACTGGTACCAGGTGACTTCAGTCTGCCCTGAGAAAAGTGTGTGTGTTGTGCTTACCTCCGAGGACACTGCTCAAAAACCTGCTCCCCCAGCAAGGTCTTTATTTCATCCAGATGCTGAGCTGGGGTTGGCTGCAGCGTGCCATCGGGCCAGTTTGACTGCGTAGCTGAGTCTGGGAGGTGCTTATTCTGTGCCCCACTAGAAGTAGAAGTATTCGTTTCAATAATTAGCCAGCAAATAAGTGTTTTCAATACCATTCCTCACTTGATAGCAGGAGCACGGGGACAAATTTGCTTCCTTGGCTCTCTGGACTGTGCCTTTTTCACTGTTACAGTGTGAAGGTTGGCCGAAGTGCGGTTCTTGACTTTCAAGAATGGCACATTTGTAAGACAGAGCTACCTTTACTCAGTGCCTTTACCAGCCTGTGCTTAATAACCCACTGCTCCTGATCCCTCTCAGGCATCTCCCAGGCTCCCCAAAACCAGGAGCGATGCAGCACAGTGAAGCAATACCTGCTGCTGCTAAGGGTAGCTGCTGAAGCCTGATGAAGAAGGGAAGCAACAGCTACAACAGCTGGGAAATCTCTTGGTCAATTCAGTAGCTAATCGGAGGGAGAATCCCAGGTTGCCATTTGTTGACAGAGAATGATCTGGTATTTGAATGGCTGATATTTGAAAAGAGCTGAAGGTACAAAACTACCTGACACATGAAGCCACATACTTAAATGCTTGTCCTCTGGCTACTGTAAAGGCAGAAACAACTCCAGTCTTAATTACTACACCATGGATGGTCATACAGACCCCAAATCAAAGGAAAACCATTATTTTCTTCAACAATTAAATCCAGCATGTTGACACACTCTCAGTAGAATGCATTTCCTATTGTAAATTCATGAGTATCACTGATAGAAGTAGTATTTTATTAATCTTAAATATTTAGGTAGCTTATCTAAAGGTTTAATAAGATACCATTTAATAAGGTAAAGAAGGGTTGTATAAAGGTACAGCTGTACTGGAAAAGATCCTGCTGGATTCAGTGCGGGGGTTCAAGTGCGTTTGCAAGGGAGAACGTGCTGCTGACGCCAAAGCATGAACTGCAGTCACTTCACACGTGCGTGATTTCTGCCCACGGGAGAGCTGGCTGCCAGTAACTGCAGGCACTGTGCTTGCTCCTACCGAGACCCAAATACAAGCTACTTAATTTAAAAAAATCTTAACCGAAATCTTCCCAGCCTGTTTGCAGGCAGTGCAGGCTACGGGAGTTGATCTGTTAGGTGCTCCATGTATTGCATCATGCAACACATCTGCAAAAATTTGGCTGCTGTTTGGATTTCTGCTGTTTGTAGATCATGGCTCGTGTTTACCCGTGTGGTTGAGGTATTGAAGAGATAAGCTAGGTAGTGATATGAATGTGTCAGAAAGGGCAAACAAGGTTCTAAAATCTAAAGCTTAATGCTACCAGACTGAGTAGACGATGTTTCTGCAAGAATGTACTAGTAAAGTAATAACCCTTTCAGTGGACTTCCAACAGCTCAGTAACAGTAATGAGAGAACTATAATATGCTGGCCACTGCCAAAAACAATCCAACAACTTTTCCGACTGTTCTGCCACCCTAAGAAAACACTGACTGGCTGGGTTTTAACCACAAAAGAGTTTATTTTCAGCAGGGATTTTTTTTTAAGCTCTTTGACTGGCTTCTTCCCGGATTCCCGGTTGTGGCGGAATCCAGTAAGTGATGCAGTGTTATTCAAATGGTGCTGAAGACACAGTCTATATACTATTCCTTGCTGCTGCCATTCCCAGAGATTAATAAAATCTCCTACTGAAGTAAGTATTTCTTCATACTTTACATGCATTTAGGATTACAGACCTGTGGGGTAAGACTTAACCAACCCAGGAGGGTCCTTTCTAGTTATGTGTTCTTCTAAAGTCAGCTGTTTTCACAGAATAGTATTATATATACTTGATGGTTACTGGCACAACATCAACACCACGTTTTGCTACATTGCAGGGGTATTTTTACATTTGTGTTTGAAGTGGATTGATTTTGCTCTTTGACTCAGTAGAAAGGCTGAGGCAATAGATGAAAACCTGCTACTTGAAAAACATATAATTACATTTCAGAAAGTCCTTGATCTTCTAACTTTTCTTATTTCTGGTTACATTTGACCATGATATCATGAACAACAGACAGCTTTCCAGTAGGGAAATTTGCTGTGGGGCTTATAAGAGCTTCCCAGGATCCATCAGTCCCAGGGCATTTGGACCACTCTGAAGGACCATCCTGGAGGTTAAAACAAGTTTTCTTTTTTCTCATGCCTATACAACACAGAGAAACAGCTGCTTGCTTCTTTGCTGCCGAGGTAGTGCAGCTCAGATACATTTGAGTCTTAAAAGAACATGAATTCTAGTAATCCAGTTTGCAGCAGAAGCTGTAGTTTCCCCAGAAACAGTTCTGAGAAACTGCTCATCCAGGTTGGTTGGTTGGTTTTTCTCCAGGATCAGCAATAATGCTGTTCTTTTATACAGCATTGCACCTCGGAAACAATCATGCTGAGGCAAAACAACATGGTTTTGTCATGACCAAGAACAGTAGAAGTTTTAGCCACAAGTGTATATGAAGTGTCCCTGCCAGGCCAGTTGGCAGCCAGCACTTTACTAGTGATAACCTCTGAGGTTTAGTTTACAAATGCTGCACTAATGTCCAGGAAGGACTCTTGCTATCAAATCACAGTCTTCTCCTTTAAGGCAAATTCCTGTCTTACAGTGTCTCTTACAGTTCTACAAAGATGATTTATCCCTTTCTAGTATTGGTATATTGCCCTGGTTCCCCAAATGCTGTAAGGCAGTGGGAATTCAGTCATCAGTGGTCAGACTGCGCTATGGCAGAATTCAGTACACTTTGTCTTGAGGCAAATGAGAGTGATTATTTTGAGTCACACCTCACTTAAACAGGTAAAACTTTTACGTTATTTTTAAGTCAAATGTGATTTAGATCCAACCACCAAACTTTACAGGTTAAAAAAAGTGTTTTTTTACAGGATGATGATTGACTTTCCACTCATAACCACAGAACAGTTTTCTACAGTGAACTCTACGGGCTGAGGATTTGCATTCAGCGAAATCTGAAGTTTTCAGCCCAGTTTGTTTTCCAGTTGGCTTTTGCTGACAGTGTGATCTGGGTGTTTATTGCCATGTGCCTTTGCTAAATGTAAGTGGAGATGAGGTGAGCAGGAAAAAGTTCCTCATTATTAGTTTGTAAGAGATTAATATACCTCTGTGTATTAAAAGTGTGTCGTTCTGTCGTGTCTAGTTGGAATGTATTCCTGCTTTCCTTGAAGAGTGCCGTATTTTTTGGTCCTTTGAGGTTTTTGTCTTACAACATTATACAGTTCTGCAGATATGGTGATTGTATGGCTTTTTGAAGTCTCGTAATGCGAGACTTGAAAGACCAGGAAAATAAATAAAAATCTGGTGGAGGAATCAGTAATTAAAGCTCTACTGCTGTGTATCAAGACCAAGCCTTGATTTTCTACCGGGACACCTCTGCCACCTCACGTAGTTACTACCGCAGAGCTCAACACTTGCACTAAGTCTGCTGCTGCTTGAATTGAAGGAGCACCATTTTTCAGAATGCTTTGGCAAGCCTTTTTGTTGTTTGTCATCCGTAACGCACCAGTAAAGCTTTAATTACGTCTCACTTTTTACGCTAGATGCTCACTATTTGCTGCACACAGAGATCAGGCTGTTAGCCACAGAAAACAGTGATGAGACTTGTCTGACTTGTAGGTCTTGAGGTATCCTCCTGCTTCCAGTGATGCCTGACTAGGTAAAGCGAAGCACTGGAATAAAATTGGGCTATCCATGTGGTATTACTACCTGTAAATGTTTGTAAAAATCATGTTTGTCTGTAATACAGAATCTTTTTAGTGCCTTGTTTTAATCCTTCTAATCACACATTCACCAGATCCCATTAAAGTAGCCCCTGTGCTAGTAAAAGAAAAGATAAGTTAGTGCTCACTTTGGCTTGATCAAGTACAGCAAGCAAATTATTTTTTAAATAAAAATAAATGTAGGCAATAAACATAGGCTTGGAATGCTGTAATCTAAAGCATGATTCAATTTGGAATGTTGTTTTCTGTCATTCTTGAAGTTGTTGGCGTATTTTAGGGGTGTGCAAAAAATAAACAGAAAGGATATTTGAATCTTTTTGTCTGTGTGATTACAGAAACACTGACGTATCTTGAATTTAAATGACACATATTTCAAAAGTGAGCTCCCAAGTGCAAATAACCTAATTTTCTGGTATTATTTGCAATGATGGATGACACACTTGGCTGGCTGTGCAGCAAGCGGGATCGTGCAGGTCACCAGTAATAGGCAAGAAGTAGCGTATTAGTTTTATCTCACTGCTTCTGGTATTAAGAGAGAGAGGAAGGAGGCAGTCGCTGCTGAAGTTACTGTTAAAGAGAAGGTGTCTACTGGCACATGGTCCTCACTGAAGCATTTAAACAGGTCTATGAATTAAAATCTAGCAATAGGAATGCAGGGAAAAAAATTCTGAGACCTGAGAAGCCTTGAAGGGAATCCTTAAGCCATTATGACTAAGAGCAGTGTCAGAGGCACTGCATTTCCTGTTTCCCTTGATCTTAGCTGATGAGCAAGAAAATGGGAATTTCTAATGGACTCAGGATTTCATTCCTCTATTATATCTGCAGTGACTCATCCTGTAAATAAGAGCTTGTGTACGCTGAAGAGCCAGTTGGAAGCTACCTGTGTCTCATACACTTCCTTTTGTTCCAAATGCCTCCAGTACTGAGACGTTCCTTTGAGTATTTCTAGGGAGAGCAGCAGACTGCGAAAAATGCTGCCCTGCAGCAATGAGCATGCATCATGTCACCGTGATCATCATCGGCACAGGATGTGCTACAAATACCTGCCTCTAGATTTCTGACTCAGAATCACAGAATGACAGAATTACTGAGGCTGGAAAAGACCTCTGAGACCATCAGGTCCAGCCCATGACCTAACACCACCACATTGGCCAGACCATGGCACTAAGTGCCACATCCAGCCTTGCCTTCAGCACCTCCAGGGATGGTGACTCCACCACCTCCCTGGGCAGTCCATTCCAGTGCCTCATCACCCTCTCCATGAAAAAGTGCTTTCTGATGTCCAGCCTAAACCTCCCCTGGCGCAGCTTCAGGCTGTGCCCTCAGTTGCTTGGGAGAAGAGCCCGACCCCCACCTGACTACAACCTCCTTTCAGGTCGTTGTAGAGAGTCAGAAGGTTCCCCCTGAGTCTCTTCTTCTCCAGCCTAAACAAGCCCAGCTCCCTTAGCCTCTCATTCCAAGACTTTCCCTCTAGTCCCTTCTCCAGCCCCATTGCTCTCCTCTGGACCTGCTCCAGCACCTCAATGTCCTTCTTGAAGTGAGGGGCTCAGAGCTGAAGCCTCACCAGTGCTGAGTACAAAGGGAGAAATACATCTCTGCTCCTGCTGGCCACACTATTCCTGATCCAGGCCAGGATGCCATTGGCCTTGGGGCCACCTGGGCACACTGCTGGCTCACGTTCTGTCACTGTCAACCACTACTCCCAGTCTAGGTGGGGGCAGTAACAAGAACGCTTGGTAGCCCATGATGCATCTGTCCATTCTGGGTACCTCAGGGTGAATAGCATTGACCTGCAGGGTCGGGATTCACCAAATCAGAAACCAATAAGGCTTTGGAAAACAGTTCTCTTCAGGGTTTATTTTGTGCTTACTGGTCATAAGTAATGGTAATGGCTTATTAGGAGGAGCCTAATTTTATTACCTGTGTGCTCCTGAACCAGTACGTAAGTATTTCAGTTGCCAGTCCCAAAAAGCAGAAAAGAAGTCCATTGCCCATCGCCGTCATTGAGATTTCATTCCCTCAGGGCACAGGGTGCTGAGTGAAGCTGCCCGATGGGAGAGACCCAGCCTGCAGCAGCAGGTGACAGAGACTCGTAGCACAGGACTGACAGAGCTCAACCTTCAAAGGCTCATTTTGTAGCTGCTGAGTTGTAAAATGTAATAGAGACTTCCACTTCTAAGGATGTAATGTTTGTCATTGTGTTACTTTCACATGTAGATTACGCTTGTGGGAATTTAGAGTCATAGGTGGTCATCTAAATGTGGCTTGGTTTGGAAAAAACTCTGTGATCTTCAGGTCATGATGGCCATACCAGTACAAAACTTGCAATGGGATGCAACTTATACTGTGACAGATTGGCTGTTAGTACAGTGTTAAACGTGCAGAGAGCCGCCCTGACTGAAGAGGAAATGTTATCCTATTTAAGATAATAAAGACAAACTAACTGTCATTAAATAAAAGATACAGAAATTGTCTCTGTCAGGATAAAAATATCTTTAGATACAGTGAAGGAAAAATTAGCTAATGGTCACTTATCAAAACCAGTGAGAAATCTTTCTGAAGATCAATGACAGAAACCAGCCTTACTTAGAAGGAGCGTGTATATCTGATTCTCCTGAAGCCGATGGCCTCAAAGGCATAAAACTGGTAAAATTAAGTGAGCTAGAAATAAAAATGATGACTAGAAATTAATTATCTGAGCACATTACAGTTGTATATCATCCCTGTGTTATTATCTATAAAGCAAATCCTAAAATTAATGATTGACACGTGATGGTTACTTTGCAGCTTTCAATACAGACTTTGACCTGTGTATGTATTTTACAGGACTCCAGGGTTTCATAAATCCTAATTCATTGGCACAAAGGAGTGACTGAAGATCTCGAGCAGTGACTGACAGGAAAGCTACTGCAGCATAAATGGGATAGATCCATCCCAGCCATACAAAGTCCATGCCTTTGAGGTCTGTGGAAACGGATGACTCCATCCTACCCAACTACAGCCAGCAGGAAAGGTTGCGGGGTCGCCTGTAGTTCCTGTCCAAACACGAGAAGAGGAGTGATTCCCTAATTGCTGCTTAATACAGTGAGTCCAAAAGAACCGCATGACAGCGGGTGCGTGGCCTGTCCTCCTCTCCCTCCTCTCCCTCCAAGCTTGCTGTGTTTGGTCCTTAGATTTCCAATACAAAATGACCAAAAATGAAAGAACCTGATTTCTGACTTTATGAAAGTACCAAAATCAAACTGGAATTCATCTGGGAAAAGAAAGCATGAGGGCAATCAGACTACAACGTCACTATCCCATCTTACAGCCAAAAGTAGTTCAGGCAGAAAAATGCAGTATCTCTAAGGGCCAGTAAGCTTTTCCAACTAGTGATCTTATTCCAGCTGTTCAGAAGGGAGTATGAATTCTAATTCTTGTCCAAACACTGATTAATAAGAACCAGCTGAGTCCTAACAGCAGTGCTAGCACTTAATTTTTATTCAAGTTCATAATTTTCATTTTTGTTTTCCTTTTTCACTTTTCCACTATTCTACCACTGCACAAAGGCATTTGAAATAAATAACGTTTTTAGTAATTGGACATGGAGTGTAATGCCTAAAATGCGGTGACTCCAAAAATGAGAGAGAAAATAAAAATAAGACGGTGTGGCATGATCAGATTCCCAAAGATAAATCAACATGCCCCATGTTGAATTGAAGGTATAAAAAACTAATTGGGTTGCAGCTCATTAGCGGTTTGACTTCTCTATTCTTGGACATACCCTGTAAAAGTTGAGAAGTATATAATTTCCAGATGACTACTGGACATAAGCAACAGAGAGCAGTGTGCTGCAGCCTACTATGCATGAGATGACACGCTAAGATTTGGGAAGATACTTGGTTATCTTTTCATTGCAAGGCTTGAGCTTGTTCTGAGTATTGTAAAGATGTGGTGATGTTTCAACTCTTGTACTCCACCTGCCCTTTTTCATTTAATTTGTGTTCAAAACAATTTCCTTAGAATTCCTAAGTACTCCACTACAGAAGTGTGAAATACAGTGGGTTTTGCCATCTAAACTAAGCAAGGAGTTTAGTTGGATGCAAGAAAAAACTTTCAACTTTGAAGGCTTTTCAGTAGCTTCTCATGACTTAAAAATTGGTGGAAAAAAGGGTTTTCTTTCTCTGCGCAGCAAGAGCCTTTGAAATCTGGTGCGAGTTTGAAATGAGAGGGTAAAATCCCGTAAGAACAGGGTCTGTAGTAGAGCTGTCCACAAAAAAGTCTGGAAATGCCGCCAAGTCAAACAGCAACACTCAGAAATCCTGCGAGGGTTATCGGGTTGCAGTATCGTCTGTGTGGCTGTTGTCATGTTCTCCGGAAGCACAAGTAGTTCTTTCTCACAGGAGAAGTAAGTGTCTCCTGACATCTAGGGTGCTTTACCAAGAAAAACATGAGGCTGTTACTATTGCTTAGGCCTTTAGGCCATTTCTTCTAATGGCTTTGGCTCGTCTGGACATGATCAGAAAAAGGAAACAAGCAAACAGGATTTCGTCTTTGAGTTCCAGCACTTCAGAAGCAGCAGTGCTGCATCGCTTTCTGTGAAGAGACAGAGCTGTTTTGGAAACTGTCGTGCTGCTGGAATTTTTACCCGTGTGCTCTCATACTTCATGTGTGTACTCAGTACTTAGTTTGGATTAAAGTATCGTTTCAATGTAAATGTGTTGACATTATGCGAAATGCTCCATACCTACATTTTTTTCCTGTGTGTTTTCTGTTCTGTTCTCGCCCTAGAAGATCATCTTGATTAACTGGCAGCAGAGTGAACCATTGCAAAGCTGATCTGCATAAGCGTTTAAGATGTTTGGGAGACAAATACCTTTTCTCCGCACTCTGTTATTTGCCCTGTTGTCCTTGTTTGTTTATTGTATTTTTGTGTGTGTGTCTCTGTGTGTGCCTCCAGTGGTAGAAAAACAAGTGTGTTTTGTCAGTTTTTGTAATCCATGAGTACCAGTTCCTTCTCTCTTTACCACAATCCTCTTTTGCACCTTTTTGTGGAATGAATGTATTAAGAAGCAGTAGAATAGGATTACCATTCCCAAATCCAACCTGGAACTGCTGCTACAACTGAGCGGTACAGCAGCAAACACACACAGTGTGCCCTTGCACTAAATCATTCCCTCAGGGCCAGAGCTGTGCATTCCCTGTCTGCACAGAGCAGCCGTTCTGCACAACAACTGAGCTGATTTGATAACGATTTGCTGGGCA
>NW_010194323.1:20951-55314 GCF_000695765.1 Mesitornis unicolor | reverse complement strand
GCTGGTAAAATCTCCTATTCTCTGGAACTCAGTCCTGCCCCTGGTCATGCCTGTGTCTCGACATACTTTCTGTTTTGGTTTGTTTTGTTTCCAGGTGCTGCCAGCTCCACGTGCTTTCTGATTGTGTCGTCTCCTTTATGTGCAAGTCTCCCTGCTTCCTCCTTTCACGTATTGAGATCAGCTGCCTCAGAGGTGCTGCCCTACCCAGCTTCTCTGCAGTGCAGTTGGACCTTCTGTCATCTTACGCATCTCAGCTTTTGTCTGCTGTGGAAGGTGTTTACTCATTACTGTACAGTGACTCGCACAGTTGCAATGCTAGACAACTGCATAAAGAGACAACCATAAATAGAGGTAGTAACAAAATGTAGTGGATTCTGTATGTTAGCAACAAAACATATATTCAGACAAAATAACTCAAACTGCATTTCCTTGTACTGAATTAGTAAGTACAGGGACTTGATTTAGGAGGTTATTTTGTTCCTATGCTCTGAGAATCTCAGCTCTGCTTTAGTTGAGACCCTGACAGTAAACCTGTGAGGCCAGAAAAATACAGTCCAAACTTGTGTACTGTGCAAAGCTCCCAGCATCTTGAGTGTGTCAGGCAGCTGCTGCACAAAAAAAATCTCGCATGCTCCCAGAGAGCAAAGATAGTTTGAACTGGGTCCATATTTTAGCTGTACGGTGTGGGCTTCTGGGCACAGACCCAGTGAGCAGTGGGCGAGTAGGAGTTTTTCGTCTTTGTATTATGTCAGAGTTTGAGGGGAGGCAGCTGCTGCGAATGTTTGTAAGATAGGAGGTTTTTCTTCTCCACCCAGATATTTAAAGTGAGATGAAATTTAAGGTGAAATTTAAATATGGGAGGGTGTTTGTCTGGGTCTTGAACCAGTGGCCTCTGGGACCTGACCACTCTGCAACACCCGTACCTCACACAAAGCTTGAATGACGATCGGTGTCATATGCAGAGAAGTGAATGATAATACAGAGTGGAAGACGTCCTCCCTTGTTGGGAGTCTGCAGCCGTCTCTGGAATAAATAAATGCCCGTGTCTTTGAACAGTTCTGGTCACACAGCTATTCTGTGTAAAAGGACAGGTACACAGAAAATTGTTTGTAAATAAAAGATCTGATCCTTTCTTGTATCATTCACTGCCTTATAAATGGGAATCCTTTAAGCAAAGAATAATGTGGAGAGAAGTTTAAATGAAGTTCAGGCTTCAGCAACCTCTGCTTAAGAACAGAAAACAGGGAGTTGGACTAGCCTGTCAGCCTTAACAATTCTCATAAATCTGCATTTGGCAATGCACTTGCGTTGGGAACTTTTGTAGGATTCGTAGATGTTCAGTTTCTAGCATCATCTGGTTGTTGAATGCATTTTTTCTACAGTCAAAAAATATAATGGGGAAGATTCATCTCTTTCCTTTTAATTGTGCACTTACAGGTTTCAACCACTTTTTCTAGAACTCTCCTTTTAACGTATGTATCTCATACCTTATAGGAGATAGGGGGAAGGAGTCAGAGTGGGAGGAGGCACTTCTGAAAGTTGGGGAATTCCTATAGCTTTTTATAGGCATGAGAAGCTACAGGTATAATAACTTGTAAATAATATTTGAAGGCTGCAGCTGGTAAGTGCAATCCAGCTTGAAGTACAAACCACGCTTCTTCCAGTTTAATAAGGAAAAAATATTACAGGCAAATGCGGGTATGTTCCTAGGATGACAAAATGTAGAGAGGCTTTGGTTGCTTAAACTTTAAAAGAAGGATGGCAATTTCAGACCTTGTAAACTCATCAGCTTGAGGCAGCGCTGCAGTGAGCAAACTTTTGATACTGCTACTGCAAAATGGAGCGTGTTATTCAGACAGTGTGGATGAAGAGTTACGGAAGTGTGCTATCTTAGTGCAAAATTTGATGTTGAAAAATGGTAACTTGTCTCACAAATACACTGATTGCCCTGCTAAAAGAAGACTTGGAATCTCTTCCCATAACTACAGTGTTTTAATTAGAAGAATATGAGCAAAGTCTTAATCTTATTAATAGGGATAGACACGGATAATGCAGAAACAAAATCCACAGCAACATTGCCTAAACATGAATATCAGAGGGTAGCAACAGCAGTGCTAGGTACAGCAACAACTCTCCTCTGTCTTGTAACATTGAGCTACATCACACACAGCTATTTGAAAACATGTATCTGAAATGTGGGGAAAGGTATTTCAAATGTACAAACCAAATCCACGACTTTGTGATTATTTTCTTTGAATTTCTTTTTAGCCCTTCTAAATTCTTGTGACATTCGAGGATCAATAAGAATCTCATCTGTAGCTGATTCTGGCGGATGTTAATCTTTCCCTTGCTTTTGCAGTCTAAGTGAAATAGTACTTGTTTCTTCATGTCAGGCCTCTGGCAATGCTTACTGGAGTTAGGATTACAGTCTCCAGTGAATCCCATTTTTACTGTCATTAACTTTCTGAACTGCTCGCCATAGCTGGCAACCTTTCCATGCTTGGAGACCTACTTAGTGGGAAGCTGCGAGAGTGATGTTTTTTGTCTCTAGACTCTTTGTGCCTTTAACTGAGCTTGTTTAACTTTGTCATTAAGTCCACTTATGTTGCAGGCATTTCATGACAATGATGACCCACTTTGTCTGTACACTGGCCGTGTTTCTGTTGCTGTATACCTGTTAATGAAAGAAAACCAAAAATCTCCGTGTTTACTTAAGATTTTTACAAGTAGCCTTATTTTTTTCCTTATGTTAATTTGGTTAATAAAGTTCCCAAATGTAATAACTAATTAATTTTAAAATAATTATTGATATTTTAAAACATTTTTTGGATTGGAAATTAGAGACATGGCTTGTCTGCAGATTCTGTGCTAAGTTCTAGCTAAGGAAGTGGATAGTTTTACTTAGCAAAATTCAGGCGCTCTGGTTTCAGTAGCTACTGGTGCAGGTAGTGATTGGTGCCACTGTCAGAACCCATAAACCCTGGGTTTATGGTTGTTTCCAGGTTGGGGACAAATCTTGCTCAGAAAGCAACAGGAATGGAAACATTTCTCTCTCAAATGCCAAGGACTTCACGGTGAACAGCGAACAGCGAGTGCAGCGCTGCTGTTTGTGTTCCCCAGTTGCACGCTGTGTGACGGGGCAGAGGGTGTGGGTTACTTTCCTTCATGTAGAATGTGAGTCAGGGGTGACCAAAACCATGTGAGTTACAACACGAGCTCGACAGGGATCACGTTAGCGGCTGAGGAAGCCAAGCACCTGCTTCTTAATGAGCAAAAAGAAAGCTGAGTCAACAGCTGAGTCATTGCGCTCTACCTCGGTGTTGGTATGAATGGCATTCCCGATGGATTGACCTGCGCAGAGGGAAACACCAAACCGTGATCAAAACTGAGAGACTGAGTACGGTCACATGTTTCCAGATATCACCCTTGAGTTTTAGATAAAATAAAAAGCAGGGATATTCTCAGTGAAGCAGTTAATTGCTTCCTGAAAATTTGTGTCGGTCTTTGCAATAATTGGATGATTTCGCTAGGGATCCCTCTGAGTAGAAGAGCTTGATTTCCATTTTAGAGGTTTGCATTGGGTTACGCTGCAATGCGCAGATGAACAGACTGGGAAGTGGCACCTGCCCTCTCCCACATTCATCTTTCTGAACGATGCTGCGATTGGGACGGATAATTTGTAGAGCCTCTAGGAATTAAAACAACTTTTTAGAAGCTTTTAGAAAGATAAATTTAATACCAGCATACCCAACCTTTTGCAGATATTACTGCTAGCAGCAAAAAACCCACCTGGAGTGGAAATGGAGTATTTTAAAGTTAAGTATGTGTGTTTTTCAGTTATTATTTTTAGAGAATCCTAAAAGGGTACTTCTGTGGGTTTTGTTTCTTGCATCTAGCAAAAATAGTTTCAAATAGGAGCTGCAGATAGGTTCTGTCAATTTTTTTGCAAGAGTTTGACCAGTTGAAAATAATGATGTCTGTTTTAATATTTGTCTGGTTCCTGATGTGCTAGATTATGTGTAATGATGAAAAATTTATCATCAGCACATCTGTAAATGAATCATCTTTTTTTCCGGCACTCACGTGGCTGCACAGTTTTACTGCCTGCTTGCTTTGATGAATATTTGGTATTTGTCACATGCAGCTCTTCCATCGTAATTCTAATATCAGAAATTCCAAGCACTCTCAAACACCCTAATACGGTGTCACAGTTAATGTATTCATAATCATTTGGTGACCCAATACACTGTGACACAGTAGTCTTCTTGAATTACCAGTCCTATAAAGATAAAAGTTACGACGCGGACATCTGGCTGCAAATCATGCACCTGGATGAAACATTTTCTCATCTGGCTGTACTATGTACTGTGTAGCACAGAATTTCTGATTTTATTTTTCCAGTGGATCAAGATGATAAGTTTATCTCATGCCAATAAGGCTTCACTCAATACCAATGCTAAAAATGGAAGATACTTCCTTTTTATTTTATGATTTGTTGAGTGATGGCGTTGCTGGGAGAGAAGTGGGATAAAGCTGAAGGAAACAGGAGGAGGAGGTTCAAGGGTTTTGTCAGAGCTCTCCTCTGGAGCTCAGTTCTGTTTCCTCTCTGTGCCCTACCACGAACCCATTGCTTCTAGAGCAGGTCATTTGGAGCTCCCCTGTGTGAGTGGGGAAGGTGGAAAAGGATATAAACTGTCATCCCAAATGCACACCGGACCTTTTCCTGACAAGTAAAACTTGTTAACAACTCAAGAGTTTATAACACTTATTTGCAATTCTGGTTTTCTGAGTAACATAAACAAAAAATGGTTTCTTTTTCTACCTTTGTGTTCAGCTCTGCAAAGAACAGTGTTTGGATTTTGTAAAGACTCTACGCAGATTTACGCCAAAGCTTATAGCTTGTAGTCAGCTGGGAACCTGCTGGTGGTACACGTGAGCTATCTGATAGGGTTTTGGTCTTCGTAGTCTAGTCCTTAGTCACAATAGAGGAAGCATAATAAAATGCATAATCCTTTCCACACGTCATTATGACTCCAGTGTGTATTTCAGTTTAGGACAGAATGAGAACTGCCTGAACAGGGTACACAAAGATATTTTCCCAAAGTGAAAAACAGATCCTGCGTTCTTTATGAAGTGTATGCATTTGCACAGGAGGTGCGGTGCCAAGTGAACACCTTCACAAAGTCTTTGGTGCAGGACGGAGCGCCGCGTCTGGACTCTACACCTTCTCTAGCTCCACAAAAAACTTTGAGAAAAGTCTAATTTCCAACGGGTATTTCCATGTTTTGTCTGCCAATATTAGTTAGTTCAAATAACCTGACGTATTTAAAATTTGTTGTCATTGCGTCACTTAAAACTGTGCGAAACCACGTATTTCCATTGTCTGGATAGTTGATGTGTATCTCGTATTTGTTACAGTATTATTTGTTGATGCTTTCGTCTGTTGAAACAGTCGTCGGGAGCAATCACAGTAGTTAGAAGGAAGCAGTTTGATGATGAATTGGAAGGATGTGGTATCCATGACATATGATGGAAAGGGACAGAAGATGACATTTGTATCGAGATGCCATCTATAGTGTGACAATCCCAATTGCTGTTGAGCGGGACTCCAGAGATTGTTGTCATAATCGTGGCATTAGGAATAGGTTTTTTCTTTGGCATTTGCCTATTTTTACTACAGTTTTCATCAGATGATGAATACATGACAATTTTAAATTGTCTAACACAAGAAAAATAAGCTATTATTTTTTTTAATAACATCTGCCTAGCAGGTTTCTGATGTAAAAGTCTTTTTAAAGAGGCCTATTGTGTTTGCATTTAGCATATTTCCACTTTTCTGTGGGTTTTTTTTGGATAAATATTAGGTTCAAAGCAGATAACCAAGCTGTACACCTTACAAGATCATTTTCTGCCTGCTTAAAAGCAGAGATTTGATTATTAGGTATGTACCTGGTTTCTGTTCACAATGTCAGAGTTTAAATATGTATCACTTGGAAACGAGCTTTGGCAAATTCATTTTATTTCGAAGGTAAAAAGATGAACTTTAAATCTGCCCAACAATATCACATCAACTTTTCTGTGGCATTGGAAATGTGTTATGCTCTTAGAAAGTTTTTCCTTTCACTTAAGTGTGACGGCATGATCCTGGGTCAGGTTGAATGCTTTTAAAAATTTCAAGAAATTTTTTGAAATTAAGAATTTAAAAAAATGGAAACATTGAACACAGGTAAAAAATTCTACAGCTCATTGAATAGTTTTCTGATTTCTCTGCTTTCAAATAGAAAAGGAGGAGTGGTAGAAATGAGAAGGAAAGGGCCAGATGCTTTTCTCTGTGGAAACACCCAGGGCAAGGAGTGGTCTCTAGTGCGGCCCTTCAGAGCCTGCTGCACCAAGGCAGTTTAAACGCAGGGAGAGCTGTGGATCAGAGTCCCTGTAATGCCTGTGGTTCTGCTTGCATTGGCAAAGCCAGAAACTCACACTTTGGGTGTTGATAAAGTGTCCTGGAATGTGAGGCTGAACCTTTGCACTCCTCTGTTTACAGCGTGTGCCTGAGAAAGTGATGAGAGGAAGGCTTGGCAAGAAGGACCGGGGCAGGGAGGGTTTGAATCTAGGCAGGATGAAAACATCCATGTCGGATATTTATGGCATTACTAAGAAACGCCAGTAGCAAGGAAAGAAACGGAAAGGATTCTTGACATGGGAAATACAAGCGTGCCTGCTTTCTGTGGCTTGATATTTCTGTAAATAAACCACGGGCTCCTACACGAGCGCAGTGCGTAACTGAGCAGACACTGCTTGGTTGCTGCACAGAGGTCAAACTGGGTTCAGTGAAGAGCATTGCCTGGTTTTAGCCTGTTTTAATACAGAAATGACACTGTCTTGTCTTGACCCAATGATCCTTGAAAATGTTGAGTGTCAGCGGTATCAGCAGAAAATTAGTGGCTATAAAAGCTAACAGGTTTCTACATAAAGCTAATATGTTAAAGAGAGTCTGTTTCTACAGATTTGATGAAAATACTGGATAGGTAGAGGTCCTGACCAAAATAACAGCTATGGTGTTAGGGGTCCATTTGATTAGAGAATTGATGTTAGGGCAGACATGTCTGAAATATGGAAGCACCAGAAAATGAAGGCTATGGACGGCTGCAGTGACAAAAGACATGGCTGCTTGCACAGCTTCACAGCTGATTCTTGCCTGCTGACCCCCTGCAGCTGAAGGCCACAGCGTAATCATTTTCCTGACTGGTGAAACTCCAGTTCCTAAGTAGGGCTGAATTTGGAGTTATGCTCATCAGAACTGTGAGTTGTTCTAGAAATGCGTTAAGCAACCAATAGTCCAGATGGGCGATTTGTGTGGCAGTGGCAGTGCAGGCGCCTTAACCACCTCGCTGGTCTGGGACTGGGACACAGCGCGGCTCCAAAGGATCGTGAAATAATGGCAGGAAATGATGCATTTTGGAAAGTGCCGGCTGTGTCATTCACCACAGGGCAAATCTCTTTGTGAACAAGCACAGGTCTTTTTTCATACCTGAGTCATCCAGCACATAAAGGCTTCAAAAAAATAGAAGATATGTTTCAAAATAGAAAAACACATATTCTGTGGGCCAGAGCTGTTAAACACATCATAATCAAGTACTACATAGCAGTAGCAATGAGATGCTTGAGAAAAATTCCGTCATAAAAATCTCTGCAGAACTTTATTTGGTTTTTTTCTTTTTTTTTTTAAGAGCCTGTATTTGCATCTGGTTGTGTAAAGAACAAAATAAAGGCAATCAAAGTGAGTCAGGGAACCAGACCAGAGAAAAATCTGTCACCTGTGCAATACAGAGGGAAAAATACGAAACAGTTAAAATTAGGAAAAAAAAAATCAAAATAGTAATTTTTAGGCTAGTAAAGCCATATTTAGCAAATAGAAAGTTCTCAAAGAAGGAATCTACTTTGCAGTGGTATTTTACTGGGCTGTTTTACTCGTCGTAGGTCAGAACTGTCAGAAACAGTCTTACCATACATTCGTTTTCTGAGCAGTTCACAACTAACTGAGCTACATCTGTTTTTGCTGCATACTCTTGAATGCAGCAATGTTTCTCACAAATATGGCAAGTCAAAATAAATGACCAAACCTGAGTGTAAGAAGTAGATAAACTTTATCGATTATACGTTCATGTCCTTCTTTTTATTGCTGGCAGGAGCTTCATATTTGCATAACAGAAATGGTCGTTATGATTTTTTCAATAATTTGTAAACCAAGGCCCAAAACGAAGTCAAATACATTTTCTTGCCTTCCATTTGTTTGTTTTTCTCTGTGCTTGAATCTTTTTCCACTGAAATCAATGGGAGTTTTGATACATAACAAGTCAATGGAAGCAGAATCTGATCTTTTATTAGCACACTGCTATGAACCCTATGGGAACAGGACATTTGATTTTGGAGCCCGGAACATAAATTAGTGAAAGATTTTTTTGAAATCAGTTTAGTGGTCTGTGTTCAATGTTCAGACTTAGAAAATCCCTGAACAAAAGCAGTTTTCCAGCTACACGTGGCCTGGTTACTGCAGGTCTGATTTCTGACAGCGATCAGAGCTGTGTTCAGATCACACCTGTAGGGACTGTCTGGCTGAGAGGGACTCTGTTAAGGTTTGGGTTGGGAAGTCCAGGGTGGGCAATTGCTCAGGATTTTTGCTCTGCATTGTCCCCATTTCCCAGTTTCTTCCAGGGACTACCACTATAAAATGTGGGAGCGAGAGCCATGTCCGTGTGTTAAATCTGATCCTAGCAACAGGGATTGCGAGTCTGATAGATCTTGATTTGAGTCAGCTGATAGTGCCAGCCACTATGCCATAAAATCTCAAAGCATTGTTGTAAATGCAAGACCCTAGAGGGAAAAAAAGAAGAAGGGCTCCTTACTGGGAAATAAATATTGCCTCTGAGATGAGGAAAAGCCAGAGGTGTTTTATTCATTGAATCATGGCACAGGAAATTCAACTGATGCTGCAGAAGCCTGGCAGTGAAGTCATCATGTGTGTTATTTCAAACTGCCTCATGCAGTCTTAAATTTTGGATTTCGATAATATGCCAGAGAAGTCTCTTTCATGTGTATATGTATGTAGGGCCTGATTTCTACATGCATACAGCAATTTTTATCTTAATAGCTGTATGCAGGCTCAAAATACTGAGCAGCGCTGTGTTGATTTTCTCCTGCTGTACAGTAATGTTGTAATCGAAATGTCTTTACATGAACACAGTCACACAGACGTTAAGCCTGGAGTATAGCCAAGTCCTGTATCTTTGTGTCTCATTCTTCTGAACACATGAAAGCAGCTGTGCAGCGTGAACTCACGTGTGCTTCATTTGCAGCTAATGCATGCAGAGATGTGCTGACTAGTGAACTGCCAGCTCTGTCTGTCCCTGGTGACTTCCAGCTCTGCCAGTGCAGTCAGTCTTATGTCTTCATTGATGCAGCCATTAAATTTCACTTCATCCCTTCTCCTGTGTCCCCATAATTGTTTACAAGTGTCAAGTGTTAATGCTCCAGTACACCGTAACTCATTTGCAAGTGCTTAATAATCTCTGAGAAGCAGAACTTGTGTGCGCAGACCATCACTTTTACACACAGAAAGTTCTGTATAATTGTAGTATTTCTCTATGCGTGCTGGAGGCTGCAAAACACACCTAGTGCATCAGCAGCAAGTCAGCTACATGTGCGGATAGGTTAGTGGAGTCGAGTTGACATCTCATGTCTCTGCCTTTCAGCCTCGGAATGTGCCAGCGGTTCTTGGCATTCAGGTTGCACTGTTTGCCTTGCCATTCTCTGGACTGTTGCATTGCATGGGGTGATGCAAAGTTCTCAAAGCGATGCAGTTCTCAAAGTGAAAGGTTTATTGTTAGTGTAATAATTGATGTAATATTTCTATGCTACTTTTTACTTAGAGGTGTGTATAATATTGTCAGTGAAAGCGGTTAGAAAATAGTTCAATAATGAGTTTCAAAGAAGGTGTCAGCTCCGCAAATAAACAGTCCACAAAGATATGAGATAAAATTGTATTTTCCTATCTGCAATATATTTCAGTGAATTTCACAAGCTCAACCATGTACTTTCATAGGCTTTTCTGCAGCATCTCAGTCAGAAGTGATCGTAGACATTGATTTGCCTGAATAGCTGTAAATCTCAGCATTACTGTCTTTAGCAGAATCTTACATGAACACGTGCCTACACCCAATCTTGAACAATATAATAAAAATAAAATAAAAAATATTACCATCACCTTTTTGTTTTGCCAGATTCACCGTTCTTTCATCGGTGAACTGGCAGCCCACAGTAAGTATTACATAGTCACCTGTCTTCTTGCTAGGATAAGTCAAGTATCAGACAGGCTAAAGCACAGAGGAGAAGGTTGGGGTGTCTGTGCTATAACAGGAGTTCGTCCAGGTCAGTATTCTGTCTCCTGCAGTAGCTTATGGTGTTCAGGGGAGTGGTGTCCCAACAGGACAACCGCATGGTGATCATCTCCTTGGGGTACCCTCCCACTCAGCAGTCAATTTTGAGTCACAGATTTCCTGAATCACGGGCGGTGTCTTTGCTTTTAGGATGTCTGATTGCTTTCTGAAACCCTGCGAACTGCAGTATCCTGTGGTAAGGAATTATAGCTCAGTTTTGTATGGAGAGAGGAACCACCTGCTTTTGTTTGCCTTGAACCTGCTACCTGCTAGTTTTATTTCCCACTCCTTGATTTTTCAAGTGGGAGACAGACAACAGCCATTTTCTTTTAAACATCTTAAGGACAATTATGACTGTAAATATCTTCATTATATCCCCTCCTCAGCCATCTCTTTTCCAGACTTTGAAATAGTAATCTACATAGTTTCTCTATATGTTCTAGGCCTTTCATCGTCCAGCATCTTTTCTTGTTTTACTTTATTCTCTTTCTGAAATGTAAATGATGACCAGAACTATAAGCAATATTCAGCATGTGGGGACAGCATAGGCTGCTATCAAGGTTCTGAGATTTTCTTTCCACCAACTAAGTTGCTTGACTTTAGTATTAGTGGAACCGAGCAGATAAGAGTACACATAACTCTCATTAATAGATACAATCCCTTGGCCACAGCAAAAATGATCTTGCTTTGCTTGGCCACATAATTTTGAGTATAAATACACACATGCAAATACTTAACGAATTCAGCAGAGCTGCACAAAGGGCATCGTGTCAAGAGAAGCCGCACACAGCCCATAGGACAGATCTGGAGACAGAAGATGCTTCTGTTGTAGAAATGCTCCTAAGTGCATTGACCTCTGTGATGGGGCTTAAGTCCAATTGAGCACAGGGAGGATTTCCTTACTGTGAAAGAAATGCAGTTGCAGTAGCGTTGTTTCATGTGCCTTTCACTTTCTGTACCATGAGGCAAGTTCTCATGAGAAGAGGCGTTACCTGACATTTCTCTGACTGTATCAGCTGATTTAATAAATGTTTTAGTTCAGAATAGGCCCTGAAAACTCCTCGGGAGAGGGCAGTTGCCAGCAGAGGTCATCGCTGCTGTGGCCAGTTCGAAGGGGGTTGTGTTTCACTGGCTTTTGTGGGACTGAGACTGGAAGGACAGACAAATATTTCGAAACCCACCAACCCAGCATTGACTTTTGGTGTTAGAGTGTTTCATCTTTTGGAATGAAAGCATTCATTTTCTTAACCCTTTATTTTTTATCAGAAGACTTTGTTCTTAAAATATAGACTTAAAAAATGGCAGAATTATGTAAACTTCTTAAAATCTCCAATGCTTTTTCCACATGCATTTAATTCAATTAATGCTGTTTAGTATCTATTCAGTATTCTGTTAATCCTAAAAGTATTTCATAAAGAAACAGAAAACCGATTTATAGAATTTGTGTTTAAAGGAACATTTTTCTATGGCCAAAACCATGGAGCAGTAGGGGAATTTGTATGATTTATTATACTGATTGAAATAATTTAGGTTTTTTAAATATATTCTCTCTGACCCTTGTTCTGAGTATCCCATTAAAGAAAGATATTTTATGCTTGAAAATGCTATTCTGAATACGTATTTTAGGTATTTTTCCAACCTGATTTTTTTTAAATTAACATCTTATGGTGATTACAGACTGCCTGGTTATTCTATGTAACATTTGTTTACTTAGCATGTGGGTTAGAGTGATCCCTTGTGCTCATTGCAATTCTCCACTGAGCTTAAATGAAGACATCTGAAAAGATAATTTAAGCTTTTGATTGAGAAAGTGGGCACTGCTGAGCTGAGAGGTTGGGAAAAAGAAAGCTTCTTACAGTTACTTTCTTTCCTACTTTATTGTGAGACTGACAGATCCTTTTAGGGGGGATGGCTGGGATTGATCAAGATGCAAAATCACTGTTACTGTGCTGCACTGATTCGCTGGGAGGGCTCCTCTCCAGACTTTGCCGAGATTTGTTAGAAAATGATTCATGTATATAATTACTAATGCATTTGTAAGGCCAAGTCTTTATTATCATACTCATGGGAACTCTTCAGTTCATTTGCTGCTTCATTTTGTCACTGGAACCTTGTTGTGAAAGTGCAGAAAATGCTGTAACTTTCTGAGTTTCAGACAAATGTCTGCAATGGCAGTTGTCAGGGCTACTTAAAAACAAGTGTTTTCCATACTATCTGAAACAGTTCGGAGGTGTGAGGAATATGAACGTACAGGGGAATTAGCTTCCTCTCTATTTTGTTGCAGATAATTGACACGTTTTATTTTGGCTTAGCAAAAAAGTGCCCTGAAGACTTTATTGTGATACTCTAATGCATGAAAACACCCATAAATTATCTGTCGAACAGTTACAATGCAGCTCCGAAGTTGTGACAACTTGGAAAAACCAGCCTGACAAGCACGCTCACTTTTGCTGTTTTTCTAAAACTTCTTGAGCTTATAAGGAGAATTTATAGTGAAGAGAGCAACTGAAGCAAACCCACTTTTTGTTCTCAGCACACAAATTCCTTCTGTCTCCCTGATTGGGGTCCCCGTTTTCGTCTCTGACTGGTGTGTCAGATAAAGCAGTGTTATCACTGGGTATAAATCAATAAACATTGTCAGTTCCATCTTGTCACTGCCCGGCAGGCAGCAGGGAGTTTGTGAGCGTTTCCAAGTGGACATCCTCGAGCGTACACAGTCTCTAGTGAACCACTGCTCTGTCTAGAGCTAAAAGGGTTCTGCCTAGGGCCAATCATGCTTTGATTTACCAGAATTCCTATTTATTTATGTTAATAAAGAAAGAAAGGAGTTCTTCTCTAGAGTAGAATTATCATGGGGGGGGGAGAAAGGAAAGTGTTAAGTAAGCCTTAATATTCAGAACAAAGACAGTAAAGAATTTTCATATCGCTGTAACTGCTGTATGATGCAAAATAAAACTGCGTTCTCACATACCTGGATAAAAAGAATGAGAAGAATACTTATGTTTCTCTAAGATTAAGCTGTTCTTACTAAAGATGTTTTTCAAGCTTTAAGCTTAAACACAAATGCTTTATGAACACCTTCCAGATGTGCGTGCAGTTGAACCTGCATTAGTAGATGCAGTTTTCAGTTTCACTACACCACGCTTCTCTTGCAAACGCTATTTTTAAGCAACAAGCACTCTGTATTTCAAAGACATCCGATCTGCTCCTCCTCAAGAGAGCAAAAATCACTGCACAGCAAAAACACATTGGCTAATCTTGAAGATACCAAACTTCCACAACTGGTGCAACAGTCGCGTTACTTGCTTTGTGAAAACTGACTGTCGTGGGGTCACTCACCTCAGAGCAGTATCGCTGGATGCCGGGGGTACAGGGCGTCCGGAGGGTTGTCTAGGCTGTTTTGTAGTCTGCAGCACCCCAGTCCGTGGACACTTTCCCAAGCCAGAAGAGCCATTCACATTCCCTCTGCCTTCCCAGCCTCATTCACTGCTCTGGGGCTCAGCTTGCTGCACTGACTCACAGGAATTAAGCTCCCTCTGGGTCCTAGTGCTGTGAACGTGTGGGAGCTGCACGGACTCGTAGGAATTCAGCCTTTGGCGCGGTGCCTAGCCCATGCAGTGATGCACAGATGTGCAGTGAAAGTTTCAAAGCGTGCGCTGGTTGTATGACTCTGCATACATAATCCCGAGAAAAACCTCCGACTTCCTGGTTCCACTGTCAAGAACTGCAACGCTCTTTAAGGGGCGGTTTGTCCTCAGCCTTTCTACTTTGCATCTTAATCCTTGCACTCAATTTAAAGATGAGAGCTCACAGAAACTCTGAGCTCCCTGATGAATGGGTCCTTTTGAAAATCGTCTCCAGAGCCCTTTACTCGTGGCGGGAGTCTATAAACAAACCTATAGGAACACTAATAGTTAACTGGTGAAGCAGTGGGTTCCCTGCAAAAACTGTGCAGTCCCTGTTATCAGCTGTCTTTAGCAGGGGTCAGCCAAAGAAATATTTGACCCTGGCTCGGGGCAGAGGAAAATATTATATAAGAACCCTTCCAGCTGTAACAGTCTGTGTTTAACGTGCTTACCTTAAGCAACAAAGAGACATGGAAATGTTTTCCATGATGTTTGTGGAGGAGGATTAAGTACTTTACAAGGAAACAACAGCGTGTTTCAAGCGCTGATAAATGCAGGAAAGAAATGCGAAAGTGAAAAAATTTGCAAGATACCAAAAAAATGCAAGTTGGCTGAAAACTCTGCTCTCAAAATGTTGGCTAAGTATGTAGAGAATGATGAAGCAGTCCCTTACAACTTCAGAGCTCTCATTCTGGCGTAGCATAACCTTTGTGATTACACAGACACAAGGGAAAAATTTAAATTGTCCTCCACTGAAAAGCAGACCAGTACGTTTTATCTGTGTGGAAAGAAGAAAACATTTTTTGATTCCATCCAGAAGAGGGCAGCCATCGGGAAGGACTCGTCCTTAAAATCCTTTGGGGAAAGGAAAGATGTGTGGAAGGTACTACATAAAGGGCGTGGACCAGGAAGGCAAAGTAGCTTTGAGATAATGATGTTTCTTATTTGCCCCAGGGGTATGCTGCTTTCTGAACCTGAAGCAAGCATGTCTTCATATTTTATAAAAACTAGTAGACAATCCTTAAATTTCTTTCCCCCAGTGCCAAAGAGAATGGTGGCTTCAGTGCTAGGCTGTTTTTTGGAAGTGGTGTGCATTTAAAATTGCCTTAAGGAAATTGCAGCACAAAAATGCTTGATGCAAGTGCTAAAATTACCTTCCCAATTTGCCAGGACTATGCAGATTACTTTGTTTTTCTAAAGAAAAATGCTTTCCACGCATGATAGCAGTCACAGGCCAGAGTGTGATGTCTTCATTTATGCAACCAGCCATCAGAGTTTCTGAATTTTTTGCCTGTAAAACTCGACCTCGGGATTTGGCCTCAGCTTCACATGTAATTGCAGAAATGCTAGGCTATTCTTGTGGTGAGCATTTGTCTCGCTTCATTAGAATATCCTCAGATTAAGACTTTGTGCTGGAAAATTTGAAAGAGCATTATAGCCCATTGTGACTGTAGCAAACAGCATCAAAACAGAGATATAAAAAGATACACTTGTTGTTTTTTTTTACTTAAAAGTTAGTGCATGCTTGTGTTAGCATCTCTACAGTTGATTTTGTGGCAAGGGCTGCCTGTTTTTTCTTAAAACTGTGGTCGCAAAAGCTTGTTTGGATACGGTAATCAATAATGCACTGTGTCTGTGCTTAATCTGTATCACGAGCACTTATTTCTGTCTTCAAGAAATCCTCCTCTTGTGCCTTGTTCTTGTACCTCTTGAGTTTACACCAGCACGCTGACAGAAGCAAGCAAGCAAGACAGCTGCGACAGTCTCTGGGAAAAAGCATTAGCGTGTATTCTCTATTCTGATGTTCACCATTTCCAGCTTTTGGTGGTGGTGTGGCCCTACAGGCAATGCCCTGATCCCAGGGCTACCGTACTCCGACGAGCAGCCGAAAGCATCGCACAGAGGTCATGTATCTGTCTCTTTTAGCAGTGGTCTGAACCACAGCTTTAAAGAGAAAAGTCTTACGCCATGTGTGGTAGCTTAACTTTTATCCTCCATGAGCTGAGGATTTTCTTGCTTTAGCAGGTCACTGGGTACAAGGTAATGTCAGGCTGAGTAAGGAAAAGACGTCCTCAGGAATCAGAGAAGCAGCTGCATAAAGAGAATTTCTGTGAACTAATGAGTGCTGGTTCTCTACAGATTTGCATCCAGTTATTTCTCTGCCACTCCTACAATAGTTTTGAGTCTCCTGTGATCTCTTGTATGAGCTTCTTTAAACAGTATCTCCAGTTCCCCTAAAAGTAAAGCAATCCAGGGTGCGCATGAGTTACTGCCATGTAGTGCACCACCACGTTTCACCTCAGGAAAACCCAAGTGCTCAAAGCCAAAGGAAGAGCAGCCCCGTTGAGAGGGATGACTACAGGTAAAATGTTGTTTGTGTGCTCTCCTGACTGCAGGGCCATCTGTGCTGGCTGCTGGGCTGAGGCCAGAAGTGCCCTAAGCCCCACAGCAGCAACTGTGGATCATCATCACAGGCTCTTCCTTCTCCATCAGCTTGTCTGGCCAAGAAAGCTGCAGGGTGGAGGAGGCAGCGCCTTATGTTGATGTCATGTGTTTAGGATTGAAAGAGGGCTTGAGGACTGTAGGTGGGTTCAGTGTCTTTTGTGCTGCTGAAAGTCTCAGGGAAGGCGTTTGAGAAGTGGCTGGGCTTTTCTGTTTAGAAGCAGCATTCTTTGAGGAAAAAAGATCAAAATTGTGAAAATCTTAATTGATTTCTGAAATTGTAGTGAGCGTGGAAGTAACATGGGTGAGTGCAGCTGCTGTTCCTAAAATCGTGGCACTTTAGAGATGTCAGGTCGCTGAGAAAGGGGCCCGCAGAGCATCAAACACTTTTCAGAGATCCTGTGAAAGGACAGGGGATGGGATGAGGTGAACAAGTTTTATATTCTTCAGAGACATTTACTTGCATGTGTGCGTGTGAACAGTTACATTCAACGCTTCTTGTAATGCAAAGTCTCTACATGAAAAAAACCTTTATAAAAATAACGCACTTCCCCTAGCTGTCCTGCAGGTGCTTTGATGTGATTGCAGGAAAAGTTTTAAGCATCTCAAATGAAGCATTCCCAGTGTAAGACAGTGCCTGGTTTACCTAGAAGAATATCTGTAATTTCCAAGTTTGAAAATTTCCAGAAAATAGAACATAGCTATCTTGCATAAACTTGTCTGAGAGCTCTCTTCCTAAGGCTAGATTGAATATAAAGAGATATTAAAATGTTAAACTACTAATACTACGCTGGAGGAACCTTACCCGTGTTAGGCTACGTAGAAGTTAATCAAGACGCTGGAAGGAATGACCGCAATGCAAATTCACTTTTTGTGTTAGTAACAAAAAATTAAAAAGTTGATAGAGGAATTAAGTGGTCTATTTTGTCTTTGTTAGTTTGCGTAGCATTACTTTATAGTATTATGTGTATGGTAGAAGTTACTAGATAAAAGCAGAAGCTCACTTATGGATCATGAATAAATAGGTCAGACAAACAAGTTCATTACTGATTTACTGTAGGACTCAGTCTCCTGTAAATATTTTCTTAACTGTTTCTGCCACATGGCTTCATAGTTGAGTCGATAACGCGTACAGAATGCAGCTTGGGCGCGCTGGGAAATTGATCTGTACATGATGCATTTCCAATAGACTGCGATTCAAACCAAGCGGTGATTAGAAATGTGCAGTTATGGTGAATTACAGAAGCGATTTGCACTAATGTTTTCTTTCTCTTTGGGTTTGTTATGCAGTGCACAATAGAAAGGAACCATTTTACTGTAAATGAAAACAGCTCCAAAGCCTGAGCTTACTGAAAGGAAAATGTCTGTTGGTTGTTGAAGGGCTGTTACAGACAGAGAATGTGACTGTGTTGGCAGTGACATACAGAGCAGAGCTATGAGAAAAACTTTACATTACCCTTCAGACTCGGCAGAGATTTTGCCTGATAGTTGTTTGGAAAGATCCAGTAACTACAAATGTTTCTGGACTACACAAGGAATACCTTTTCATTTAGGGCTTGGCTATTGGTTGGCAGTGAGGGTCAAATGAGAGCATATATGCTGTTCAAAATATTCAAGGAACCATGGATTTTGAAAATCAGCACTCAGATGTTTATTCCATGCTCTTCTGCCAGAGGATAAACAGTTTTAAGATATTCTACTTAGTAGCTGCAAAGTTTTTTCCTAGGCTGTAGTTTTTTGTACCTGGCTGAACCAGACTGGGTCAAAGTCTGAATTCTCTTTGGAAACTGTCAAGAGTTCATCAGTCAGAGTTCACTGGTGGTGAACTTGTGGATGAGGTCTCTCTCTGTGGACAGAAGCTCCTTTGATGCAGTTTGATAAGGAGCACGCATGGTTTGGTGCACCATTCAAATTCACCTCTGTGACAGGAGCATTTCAAGACCTACTAGAATGCATACTTCCCCTGTTTTGGGGCTGGGGTTTTTTTGGCTGGTTATATGCTACTAACACTGCACTAGCATTAATCTTTCTAAGATCTAGGCAGTCTGACAGCGGTATCCTTTTTTGGGGGGTATTAGCACTGCCAGTGAAGACTCACTCACCCTGTGTCAGCGTGAAATGAGACAGTTCTGCAGGAGGTCTGGACAAGCCGCCTGTTATGGATAGAGAGACTGGCATTTGCAGGTCCCCTGAGAAACCACGGCTTTCAGCGGTGCTCCTCTCTCTGCTTGCTGCAAAGGCTTTGGGACCAGAGAGGGGCACCGACTCTCTCTGCTCTGATTCATGAAACGGGCCTCATGTTTTCTCTTCTTCTTCTGCCATGCTCTAGTAGAAACGATGTCTCCTTGTCAAAGTCTGGCTTCATCACATGTGCATAATGCGTGCTGAGATAATGAGAATAATTTGCCAGTACGGCCATACTTTGCTCGTGACCTTAGGGAGTTGGCAGCCGCCTGAGAGATTTTATATCCACAGGGGATCAGTGTTATAATCTGATCCTTTTTGCCATGTTAGTGGGCAAATGACATATGATCATATCAGGATTTTTCTTTCTTTCAGGCTTGCAGTCCTGAGTCTTCATATACAGCAACGTACCTCACTGGAGGCACAGGCGTGTTGAATACGAGGTGTACCAGAGCCTGACCTACAGGCAATTCCCACAAGGCAGTGTGTTGCCCTTGTTCTTAAGGGAGGCTGCAGTGTCCCTGCCTAGAAAAGTGGCTTTGGAACATCCCAGAGACTACGAGCACCGTGCCAAGGATTCTCCCACACAAGTGACTTCTTTTAGTGTGCCCTAAAACATTTCAGTGTGCCCCTTGACCCTCTGCCATAAAGGAGACCACAAGAGGAGAACTCGGCGCCATCAGGGAAGTTTGCCTTATTGCTTAAATCCTGTGGAAGAGGTGGGACAATTTGGCATTTAAGTTGCTGGTATGTGATTTTTTTTCCAAGTGTAAAATTGGGCTTTTCATTAAATATATTTTCCTGCTCTTTGGTCTGAACATGGTCATAAGAATTCTAGCTTGCTTGGCCTACCTCTTTTTATATAATCATGCTGCCTAAAAATCCTTTCTCGGGGTACCAGTTTTGCTGAAAGTTAAGAGAAAATTTGTGCTGTGACAGAGGAGACTGAAGTACTAATGGGCAAAATTTCACCAAGCTACGGAGTTGGGCTAAAAAATGTAATTTGGTAAAGTTAGCAATTACTCTGTGATAATAGGTATTTCACATGGCTGCTATAAAGTTCATCTAGGATTTGTCCAAGCTCTGGTACCAGGACAGGCTTTACAGTATCAGCAGATTTCTTCAAACACTTATGCCATGTAAAAGTTTTCGAGCTACCTGTGCTTTACCATAAATCGGTTACTGTGCCATCGGCCATACTTTTGGGAGAGCCACAGGTTGCTCCCAAGTCCTTCAAGACTGAATTTTCTTGAGTTGAATTCAGTCTTGGAAAAAGAATCCGATCTGCAGGATTCACCCTGACTAGTGTTTCTCTGTGTTTCTAAGGAGGACCACATTTAGGAGTTGCTGTAAAACTCGATTCTTTGTTCCTAGCACTGTTGCATGGCAGTAATTAAAACCAGTACTGACTCTTTATATATCCACGCCCAAAAGCATTAGCTTTGTTAGTCTGTATTGTGTGGTAACTGTACTGGTTGGGGATTTCTTTTGGTGTGTGTGGGGTGGGGTTGATTGTTTGTTTGGGTTTTTTCATTAAAACTTTAGGAACAGAAAAGAGCGTTTAATGACTACATTAGACTTAGATTAATAGGAAATGCACTTTGTCCCCAGAAAAAGAAGCAAGAGATAATATTTCCTCTTTGAAGTACACTGAAGTAGGGCCATTGAAAGCACACCCCTATCCTAATTCCATTTATATCTGGGTGAACCTGTTGTCCTTGACCTTGTCTGGTTCCTTTTTCAGCCTACAGACACTATTTGCTTCCACAGCCTTTTGTGGCACCAATATCCACAAGTTCTCTACCATCTCTTTCAAGTCCTTTCTTGCACATGTTCTGAACTGATCTCCTGGAAGTTTCAATTAAGTCCACAAGTTTCAGTGATGTCGGGCTTCTTGAACAGCAGCTCCATATTCACCTTATCCACCAATTTCATCATTTTGTGAATCTTCATCATGTCCTGCCTCATCTTCTTCCTCCTCAGTCCAAGGAGCCGCAGTCTTGCTCGTCTCTCCTCATAAGGCAGCTGTTTCATCCTCTTAGTCTCTTTGCATGCCCTTCTGTGAGCCTTTTCAAACTCCCCTCTGCCCTTCCTGAGACGAGAACTGCACGGAGACTCAGCGTGTGGATGCAGAGAGGTGCCCTAAGGGCTGTGTGGGTGATTCTGAGGCGTACGTATTTTCTGAGATGTCTGACATTTACAAGCAGTCGTGACATCTGATAACACCATTTTTATGTCCACAGTAGTCAAGATATCAGAATATGAATATTATCTTAAAGCAGAAGGGTTATCCCCTGCATTCGTAAGTATTCTCTCAGTATGTGTATGTGCACACAGGTGAAAGAAAAATGTCACTGTCTAGCTCTGACTGACCCTGGCTTCTGCACTCAGCTGTACTATCAGGGACATGGACTGTCCCTTCAGTACTATCTGGGAGAGGTACAAATGATGTAGTAGGAAGTCCTGCTATGAAATTACAAACATAGACTTCACATCAAACTTAGACTGAGATGCATTTGACTACTGAGGGTGGGACATTTTGAAATAGCTTAAAGAATTTGGAGGGATCCTGCTCTGACACCAGAAGACTTGAGGGATGGTCTTGCTCTTCACCATCTCTATGCCCAGTATCTTCTTGTCTTTAGTGATAAATCTCAAAGAGGCTTTGGGGAAAGGCTGAAAAGACGTGCAAATGATTGTGTTTAAAGCAATGCTCTAACTGTATTTCATGTCGTACTTATCTTCCACCTCCCTGGACCTACAGTGTGACCAGCAGGTCCAGGGAGGTGATCATCCCCCTGTACTCGGCACTGGTGAGGCCGCACCTCGAGTGCTGTGTTCAGTTCTGGGCCCCTCACTATAAGAAGGATGTTGAGATTCTGGAGCGTGTTCAGAGAAGAGCCACAAGGATGGGGAGGGCTCTGGAGAACAAGCCTGATGAGGAGCGGCTGAGGGAACTGGGCTTGTTTAGCCGGGAGAAGAGAAGGCTGAGGGGAGACCTCATCCCCACCTACAACTGCCTCAAGGGAGGTTGTAGAGAGGAGGGTGCTGGTCTCTGCTCCCAGGTGATGGGGGATAGAACAAGGGGAAACGGCACCAAGCTGTGCCAAGGGAGGTTCAGGTTAGAGATAAGGAGGAAGTTCTTTCCTGAGAGGGTCGTCAGAAGCTGGACCAGGCTGCCCAGGGAGGGGGGGGAGGCACCATCCCTGGTTGTGTTTAAAGAGCGGGTAGATGAGGTACTTAAGGATATGGTTTAGGGGGTAGACAGGAGCGGTTGGACGTGCTGATCTCAGAGGGCTTTTCCAACCGAGCGATTCTGTGATTCTGTGATTCCAAGACCTGAACTCTGTATTGTGTAACAACAACAGAACTGGTGAAAGTGTAAAAAGCTGGGACTCCCTGCCAATGTTACAACTTGTCTTTACTACTAAAAAAGGCAGTAAACTGGGAGGGTATATCAAAGAGTCAGTTGCTCTGTTTCTTGCACTTGTTTTCTACCCATCTTCAGGATGCTGTTGGAAACAGAACGCCAGGCCAGAACTACCCTTGGACTGCGCCGCTGTGGGAGTGCTGGTGTGTGTTGGTTGTTCTGCAGTAAAAGGCACAGTTCTGTGTGTGAGAAGCATTCTGAGTTGACAACTGAATGAAGGCACAGCTTTCCAGTTTTGCTATGAGAAGAACTAGGCACATAGTCAACCCTTGGTAGGACTGTACCACTCATGCACTGGGCTTTTCTTGCAATAGTACAGACCTTACCTCGTCTTCACTGTGATTTTCACCTGTGTGTTACTGGGTATGGCTTCCCAGCCTATAAAATTAGAATCCCTCAGCCTTTATCAGCAGTGAAGCTCTCAACTGACTCACTTTTATGCGTCCTGGACTTTCTTGCCTTGTGCACTAATGCGGGACCACAGGTATCAACAAGGAGGCAGGGGACACTGGGGAATACAAAGCTTTAAGGAGAAACAGCAAAACAGCTGTAGTAGAGATGTGGGACGCTGCAGAGGATGAGGTGAAGCAGTGGTGAGAGCACAGGTGAGGTGGTGCCTGGGAGAAGCAAAAGGCCGGTAGCAACCACGAGTCTGTGTTGGTGCGGGGAACAATTAAAAACATGTATGTGCTGAAGTGTATTTTTGTTGCTGCACAGGTCTACATAAATAATAGTATTTTCAGTGGGCTAGAGGAAAAAGGGAGGATCTTGGGCAGGAAAAATGGTTTTGTTTTGTTTTGTTTTGTTTTCCAAATCAGGGTAGTGGTTCAAGCCTTGAAAATGGGAATAGTTCTGCTTTTCAGGGACACTTTCACACACACCCCCTCCCAGGCATGAAGAGGCTCTGTGACATCGGCAGCAGGTTTGTGGTACTGTAAAGTGAAAGTACAGCTGTGAAAGTCACCCATACAAATAAAAATGCAGGTTTAAGACATGTAGCTGTAGCATTAGTTGAAAATGCTCTCTGCATGCACAAGAGGAATCCAAACCAATTTGGGTTTGAAGAAAGCAGGGTTTACTCCAGGACACAATGTGCAGCGTTTGCAGATCATTGGACAGCTCAGTCTAGTACAGATCATGCCTTTTTATGGGGACATTCCAGCTCCAAAGAAAGCAAATTCTTCTGAAACACATTGTCTTAGTTAAACTTTTAATATGTTTTGATATTGCTAGCAGCAGCTTTATATAATGCAGTCATGTAGTACTCAGCAAACAAAAACTTACTCTGTGTGCTATTGAAGAATTGGAGACTATGGATTAAGTGGATATATTGCCAGTACGAGATTTGCACAGTATTTTATACCTGGAATCAGTGGATTCATTACCTTGCTGGCACTGCCTTGGGTCTGGTGAAGTACAGCGCTTCCATGAGGATGTTGCTCTGGAAGCAATGAGAGAAGTCATGGGAAGAACCTGAGTCATGAAACTCATGTGGGCCCTCTTTGGATGCTAGGAAGAACCCCACTTAGATCAGATGGTGCCCAAACGAGAGACAGTTACTGGTTCTAACTTGGATATTGATCTTATTCCTCCTTTCCTTAATGCAGTGCGCATGTCGTATATTCTTTCCAAACATGAAGAAGGTAAGACTAGAGCAGTCATGGTCTGTCCTATGATTGCTATTTAAAAGAATCATTGAATCGCAGAATGGTTTGGGTTGGAAGCGACCTCACAGCCCCTCCAGTCCGACCCCCATGGGCAGGGACACCTCCACCAGCCCAGGCTGCTCCCAGCCCCGTCCAACCTGGCCTTGGGCACTGCCAGGGAGGGGGCACCCACAGCTTCTCTGGGCAACCTGGGCCAGGCCTCACCACCTCGCAGGGAGGAATTTCTTCCTAATATCCAGTCTAAATCTGCCCTTTACAGTTTAAAGCCATTCCCCCTCATTCTATCACTACCTGCCCTTGTAAACAGTCCCTCCCCAGCTTTCCTGTAGGACCCCTTCAGAAACTGGAAGACTGCATATGAAGGTGCAGGTAATCAGTGTTGCTGAAGGCCCTTGCCTCATTTTGTCTTCATTCGTATAATCTGGAAGACCATGCAGTGTAGCTGGTGACAAGACATGGACGTGCGTAGCATCATGCCTGGCTTCTGCACAAATATCCAAGATCTGCAGTGTTAAAGGCTTGGTGTTGCGTGAGTTCCTGCCATTCTCCTCTGTGTCTTGGCACCATTCTGTGATTCTTTTGAAGTGCTGAACTGCATTATGTCTTAAAACTATTTTTCATTATGCAAGAAAGGAGAGCTGGTATTTTGGTTTTTCCTCTTACTGTTCTCCTCAGGGTATGCAAATACAATTTTACATTGCATTTGTCATTTCATAAGCCTTTCCAGAATTTGTATCATTCTAAATGAAAGCCGTCAGATGGGTAAAGTAATTCTGCTTGGAAATTAACCTAGGAATTACAAGTTGCTTTATATTAAGAGCAGTACTCAGACTCACAAATATCACGTAATACCTACACATAATGTTTTCCTATAAAGAACAGCTACTAAGGAGTTCTGTAGATCCAGGATATCTTACAGTGTGTTTTCAGAGTGCCTCCTTTATTCTTCAGCTCTAACCTTGATTTTATGCATGCAGCTCTTCAGTGGGCCCCAAGGCATTGTAAAACCTTGTGGTCAGTGTGAAATGATGTGGGTTTTTTTTTTCTCATGTATTTTCTGTTTCCATATGGCCCATCAGTTCATTAGCCACTTGAATTTTTGAAAAAGTATACAGCACTATTTGCACACTGTCCTTTTGGAATGAAACCATGCTTTTGTGAGAGCCCTGCTAAAGAGGAGAGGGCATCAGTTACCTGCAGTTGAAATGAGATGCTGGAGAATAGGGAGACATGGAATTGGTGCTTATCATCCATAGCCTTGGTTGTTAGTAAATCACCAAACAAATCATAATCTGTGTTTGTAAATCTTAACTCCTACGTTCTTAAACGCATTCTCCAGGTGAAGCAGAAAGAAAGAGTGATGCAGGACCATGTTCTTAAGGTGGTGGGAAATGCTGTTACTTGACTGACACTTAAGCATGGGGAAGGCAGGGCATGGAAAGACTCTGCCCAGTGCTGGAGCGGAACTGAACTGTTCCTCTCTATTTTTAAATGTCTCCCTTTGTTTTAACATTGTAGTGTCTTTAGATGTCCAACATTTAAATTATTAGCGTTTACATAGTGCATTGATGAGAGACTGCAAACCTAGTTCTAGCATGAATGGCAAAGACCGTGTTTGTGTAAGAGGTCGCTGACAGCGACTTGTCCCACTCTGCAAAGTTTCATCTGTGACTTCTGTGTCAAAAGACAGTTCTTCAAAACCTCCAGCTCCCATAATTTTTTAACCTGCTAGCTGGGAACAGGAAAATTTCTCTTTCCCAGTATTCTCCTTTTCACATTGCCCTTATTGCAGGGAAGAGTTGAGTGAAAAGGAGAAAAACCCAAACCAGAACAACAACAACAAAAAAACCCAATGCAACCTTCATTCCAGCGTCAAATTTGCAATGAGAAGCTTTGAGTCTATTTTTATCCAATTCTATTTGGACAAAATTCAAGAATTTGATTTTTCCCATTGCTCTACTTTGTACTCTAGTTGACTCTGAAAGCACAGGCTGAAACCAATGCTGAACCACAAAATTAAATTAAAACACAGGGAATAAGCAGGGAGAAGAAATCAATGGGTGGATTATTCGATCAGCTGCTGTTCCCATGATCGTCTTATCTTATCCTGCACTACTAGAAGAGCTGTTGAGAAGTGGAGTCATAAAATCAGACCAAACTGCTGCGTCGTCTCAGCACATAGCAGAAAATTGGATCAATACCATGAGCCTATTCTTTGCTTTCCTTCTAAGCTGCTGGTCTGCCAAATCTATGCATAGTGCGGAGGCTAATCTGTTTTTTAATCCTCTGTTCTCCCACTATGAAATTAAACAACAGGGCCTGAAACAAGCAGAAATCAGTACAGATGCTAGACTTCTTCGGTCTGTATTTTACTGCTTTTATATGCATCTAGCCAGTAAGTCAGACATTTGGAATAGCAATGTTTATCAATCATGAAATTACCCACGCGTCTATCAAAACAGAAAATCTAAGGCAGGAAGGAAACATTCTAAAATGACCATATTTGATTTTTAATTTGTTCCTACTTCTATCATATGGTGTCACATTTCTAGACAGAGTATGGTAGCAGCACTTCTGAAGTTTCACATCAGAGACCAGTGGACGTTCACAGAAATAAGAAGATGTTCTTGAGCTAGTGTGAGCTGTTTGGTGTTTTTTTCCCTCTTGTATTCACTAATTATATTAAATTGGTTTACTGACAGAAAACAAATGATGTAGGCCTGTATGGACAGTACTAAATCATGGAAGGAAAAAAGGATTGCTGGTGACTCCCTTCCAAAAGATCTCTCACTGATCTGTCTGCACTGTGCTGCAGAGAGCAGACTGCATGTGTCTTTGGTGATAAACTGAAACATTCAACTCTAGTAAACGCAATTCAGCAAATTCATGTACCTGGAATTGCCGTTGCATCATAATGCCTATTTTGTAGTTACACAGTGCTAGTTCTTATAACTCCTTACTTGAAACTTGGTCTCTTTGAAAGTTTGGTATTTTTAATTGGGTTCAAGTGGTAGATACCGATCTTTTGCTGTTGGAGTGGAAGCTGTGAGGTATTTGGGATGTGAGACAGCCTGCAGTACTGGGTAGTGATGGACTCTGTTCATAGACTCTCAGAAGGTGTGCCAAGGAGAGCAGTATCAGTGTCTGCTTACAGAAACGGACAGCTAGAGACAATCACATCACCATTGCTCCAGGTCGTTTGAGTGGCTTCCTGACCGTTCATCGTTCATCATAACAGTACATTGTCTCTCTTAAGCACCTACAAGCGCCCGTAAGCATTTCTTCCTTCCTGCACTTCTTTCAATATATTTATTTTTGTGGCAGAGAGGGGGAGATGGAAAATCCTCCATGCAGTAGCCACAGAAGCTGATCTACCACTGAGCAGGCACACGGCCAACTGGATGCATGGGCATGTATACAGACAGCCGAAAGGACAGATGTATCAAATCAGATTTATGAGGTCAGTTTTCCCAGCCAATAAAGTCCAGATTACTGTCTGCCCTTTTATAACCTTCCTGTGTTTAAATGGATGTGAAACAGATAATCCAGCCTTTGGCGGGAACACCACTGATAAAACACAAACATTATTTCTGTAGCCACATAAGATTATTTTTCCAATTCAGCAGAAAGTATTGGCTTGAAGATTGTTCAAGAGGTCACAGTATTTTTATACTGGTTGTGTGTGAATAAAAATTTTCTCAGTCTGGGCGAAAGGACAGAGTAAGCTTATTTAGTGGAGTATAGCAGAAAGGAAATGTACATCTTACTGTGGTGCCACAATGGCAGATAGCTCCCGAGCAAACGTGTCTGAATGATACCTACTCTTCAAACGGCAAATCAGCCCGTGCTGTTGTGAGTTTTGTGAGCAACATGGACAAAATGCCAATTACAGTCTCACGAGTGAAGTGTATTTGAAGTGTAAATGAAAGAATCATTTGTAGTCTGTGCCACTGCTGCACTCTCAGGTGGAGCTGATTCCATTGTTCTGGGTATTTGGAGTTTTGTCTGTATGAAAATCCAGAGAGGACTGGGAGAGCACTGAACTCACATGCCCTTGGCACCAGGAATGGTCCTGAGCCCTAGAGCAGGAGGTGTTTCCTCCAGAAACCTGAAGGCTCCCGCTGCCTCCCCCTGCGGCTGTGACCACAGAACACGGGACCGTGCGATGGCCGATTCCTTGCAAGCACCCTGTGAGGAAATCGGGGAAAATTGGGTGGCCACAGCACGTAATGCTAGGTCAGGAAATGCCAGGTTCATGGGAAAATGGCATATGCACACAGATCCAGGCAGAGTTCCTCTCGAAGGGCCGGTTGTAGCTGTGTAAGAGATTTGTTCTATAGAATAGGACAATATTTTGAGAATCACAGAATCATAGAATATCAGGAGTTGGAAGGGACCTGGAAAGCTCATCCAGTCCAACCCCTGCCAGAGCAGGATCACCAGAGCAGGTCACACAGGAACGCGTCCAAGTGGGTCTTGAGAACTTCTCATCTTCCATTTCTAATGATAACCTAGCATGTTATTTCCCCAAACCTATAAAATTAAATGCAAATGTCCCATTGTAGTGCTGCTGCATTGGTTATCTCTGGTATAGCTGTCTGAAACATAAAGTTACACTTATTCCCTTATTTTTGGTAAAACAAAGCAGTTTTCCCATTCTATAAAATTCTTTCTTTCAGCAAACGAGCCTGAATTATTTCAGTCTTCTTGTTTGAATCTTTATTTACTTGTCCTATGGGAAAAAATGCAAATTAAAGTATGAACAGTATATGCAAGACACTTCAAGAAGATACTGAAATTGAATAGTAAAAATAGCTTTCTGATGGGAATATATTAAATAACATTGAACATAAAGGCTCACTGGCAGTCTCAGTTGCCAGCTGCAAAAACATACAGTATTAGGATGGGAAACAAAGTAGGAAGAAGCAGGCACTTGGGAAGAATACTTCAGTAAAAACTCTATTTTTATTTAAAGGTCTATACAGGCAAAGTTCATCTTCCAGTGTTTTCTAAAGATCAAGATTTCCCTGACATTGAAGCTTTTGGACCAAACCCACAGAATTCCAGTTTGCTAGAAGGCAAACTCCATTAAGCTACAATAACCTGTACTTACAAGTGTTTTATGCTCCCACTGACAACAGTGGTTTGAACTGGTGCAGTGAGAAAGGAAATAGCACGAGCAGTCAATCTATTTGGGCCCGGTAGTTTTAGGAAGATTTTGTTCTCTGAATACCTCAGAGTCAGAATAGTTTTGCATCTAATTCTACGTGGACTGGCATTGTCCCAGTAAAGGCTGGGTGACAATTTGGCAGTGGTTTGTTTCCTAGTGGTTTAGCAGCCGTGGTGCTGCAGACCTGTGTGCACCTCCAGCGCCCCAGATCTGCTCCCGTACACTGCGGTTTCTCTGCCCGAACATCGCCCATGGTGGAAAGGGCAAGTGTTCAGAACGTGATGCAACAGCTTCATCCAAAGAAGTTAAAAATAGTTGTGTTGGCAAACTTTGTCTAGAGGCTGGGTTGCTGTTGGAAAGAAATCTTGTGCATTTGGGAAAAGGATCAGGAGCAGGTTCTGTGTGGGAAGGTACTTGCACCACAAAGAGCTTCTGTCCTTTATCTTGCGTGCCTGCGGTTACAGTTCTTCCATTAATTTCTGTGATGTAAATGTGAAGTGTATGGTGAGGATTACTTCAGAAGTCTGATCTTTTTTTTTCCCCCTTTAGCTGAATGGGAAGGTTGTTACGGAATTGCCAACAAACCCTGTGAGGACCAGATGACAATAAGGTGATGGTACAAAATGTCAGACTTCATCAGAGTCGTCCCAAAACAGTCACCTGGATGCGTTTATGGCAGATAACCTAAATATAAACATAACGTTCTTATCTCTGTCGTCGTGACTCAGTAACAGATGCTGAATGCATCCATTTTAACCTTACAGCGGAGCATCAGCATCTGTAACGGGTGTTTAAGACAAATGTTTTGAAGGTATTGCTTTTATTTTTATGACGATTGCAATCACGTTCCACAGTATTCAGCTATCCCTCGAAATCCTTAAAAGATCAGTAAGCAGTGTAAAACATGGAGTAATTTCAGATGCAGTCAGAGCAATGAGGGAAGTTAAGGACATTAAACCAGATGTACAGCATTCTGTGGCATTCTGTGGATGCTGTTTCTGGTGAAGGAGAGGTGTGTTGTCCGGACTCTACCTGTGGCTCTTTAGAGCGTTTAGACTGAAATGTAAATACTTGGTTATGTATCACAGGTTGCTGGAGCCTGTTTCATTTTCATCTTCTTGTTGCGGGTGGTTCTGTCTGGTCTACAGCCCTCCAGACACAGCAGCTGTGGATTTTGGTTTCTTTTTCTGGATACCCTGAAGTTACGCTTCTTATTTGCATATGCTGTTTTATGAAGGGAATTCTGCAGTGTCTTCCGCTTAGAAAAGCGGGATGATTGCCTCTGCTTAAAGACTGCACGCATCCTTACAGGCAAGAAAAAGCAAAGTATGGAGTGACGTTTCTGAGGAGTTAATATCCTGAGGAACAGTGAACTTTCCTCCTACAAAATCAAACTGCACTGTAGCAGATCATCAGGTTCAGCTTTTGGTAGACTGCTATATTTTAGCCATCTAGCATTAGCAAATAATTTCCTATAGTAATTCCCTTGAACAGAAAAGTAAGATTCACTGACAGCCTCTAGGAGATGCGAACAGAGTCCATGTAGCTCATGAAATGCTGCCAGCATTACATCAATGTAACGTTTATTCTCAGATAGTATCATGTTATCATGTTTCACCTTTATCGCTTGCTTGATTGTTTACAGATTTGAGGCTCGAAATATGCCAGGATGGTTAACCTGTAGGCTCAGGGGATTAATGGCAGATAATACCTTCTCCGAAGAGTTTGGGTAAAGGAACCCAAACTTCAGTCTTGCGGGGGGAGGGCATGACTCCATGATGCAAAAAAAGAAACTGAACGTTCATTCAAATACCGAATGAAACCACTGCAGAAAGTTCTCAGACCAAGACTCCCAGAGGACACACGCACATAAGTACAACATAAATACTAAGGAATCTTGGACATAAAGAAGGTCTATAAAAATTGAATGCCAAAAATATCACCTCCCATCCAGCACAGATAACAGGTGACATTTGTGTGGTGTTTCCATGAACTGAACTTATTCAGGTCATAGGTAAGTTGTGACTGCACAGCCATAAATATTTAATGTTGCTATACAAACTATAGCTACATACAGTAGTACGTGTCTCTTCCTCAAGTGTTTAATTACATAAATTCTGTAAGTAAAGTAACTGTATAGATTAAAACTACAACAAATTTTGGTTGAGTCAGCACTCCCTCGTTACACTTCTCTTTGGTGTACTTGAATTTGGTGTTTGTAGTGTGCTCGGGCTGTCCTTCCACAGAAACCTTTAACACTGAAGACGGAGCTGCAGAGCAGGGAATAAGCTACACCTTGTCACCTTGCTCATTTGGGGTAAAAGTCATGTAGTTACTGCTGAGCAGTTGCTGTGCAAAATCCCGCTTATGCTAAACCCTGATAATGGGAAATACACCTAAATGAAACCAAATAAAAACATTATAAAACCTTCTAGTCTGAAATTATATCCAAGTCATTATGATATATTTCAGAGACCACATTTCCTACTGAAACTGCTAGGCTATCACGGTCTGGGAGAGTAGAGTCCTTTTATATGGAAACGAATAGTTTTGAAGGTAGGCGGCAAGAAGTGATGAAATAGTCCATTTCCAGGAAGTCCTGCAGGGGTCTTGAACCCAGGCTCATCACCATGGATAAGTGATCAGGAATGTGAAAATAGCAGGGAGACTCTGTTTCATGGTAGGCTCTTGTCTTCAGACTCCCTGAGGACTTACAGGAGGGCATTGTTACATTATGTGTCAAGTGAAACGAAAGATGACGGTCAGTGTAGGTGATGTGAAGTGATGCAGCAGGATTAAAACCAACCAACCAACCAACCAAACCTCAAACCCCTAATTCTGCATTTGTAGTAATTCACTCTGAGCTGACAAAAATCAGGAAAAATGCCTATAATAGTCATTGAAGGCTTTTGCTTTTAATTAGTCTGAAAATAAGCAAGGTGACTTGCAGAATAAATTCTGTGACTGGTAAAATGTGCATGTGTGCAGGTCTTGCTCCACTGCTCCAGAAGGACAATAATAGTACTGGAAAAGGTTTAAAGAAGGATGAGAAGGACAGGGAAGAGCATGCAGTTATTTTTCATGCAGAAGCCTAATAATTTGGATACTTTAGTCTGGAAAGGCATAAAATAATGGGGAAAAGGGAGCGATCTGGTAGAATTGTTACGTCATGAGAGACATCGCAAAGGTAACGTTAATGCGCTTTCTACAGCATGAGAAGTGCAGGGCCACAGAAGCCGCTCGCAGGGTACAGAGATGACTTCTGCCCATTGCCGTAGAACGTGATGAATGTGGGAAGTTCATCGGGATTCGTGTGAAAATGGACACATTCCAGGGAGGACCACCTAGATGCTGCCACCTGATTTAAGAAACCCCTAAAATGCAAGTTTCTAGAGGTTGAGAGAATATTCTGGAACCCTGTAATACAGGCGTGTCCTAATCTTACATGCTTCCACGGTTACCCTCCAGATACTGTAGTAGGACACAAGATATTTAGTTAAATAGATGCTTGGTCTGATTCACTACTTACATGAAGGCACTTTGTGTTGGAGGGAAGTTAAATATTTGCTGCATTTACTTGCCACCGTGCAATATGGAATTTATTGAAAAGGAAGTACAGTTACAAATTTTATGGCTTTTCCATTGAGCAAGACAGTTGAAAGTGGACATTTTTTTCCCTTCAAGATTTTTGCCTTTAGCCTGCACAAGGGGTTGAGTGGAGGAGGGAAACTTGCTTTTGTGTTGCTCATTTACGTACTACTGAGTTCGGGACAAACAGTGCACTGGCACTAAAAGCTGTGAGCAGAGAGCAGTTGGCTACCTGAGATACCTGTGACTGTCAGCATAAGCATAAAAGAGAGTAAAGGGGTACAGGAAATAGTACAGGGATTTCTGAGAGTGAGAGCAATTTTTACATCCTGTTATGTTTCTGGTGATACATATGTGTAATATATATGACAGCGTGCAATATATAATATACATACACATACATATACATATGCACATACACACATACATATACATATAGTGTATTAGTATATATATAATATATATAAAATATAATTATATATTATATTGTATATAATTACATCTATATTTCAGGGTGATGCTCTTAGTCAGATGATATAGTATTGGGTAGGCCTGTGCAGAGCAGGGAGACAGACTCGATGATCCTTATGGGTCCCCTGTAATTTGAGGTATTCTATAATTATTTGAGGAAAAATACTGTGACTGCATGCAGTCCCTGCCCAGAATGGCCTTGTGTTATGACTCGTGCTGTACTCTCGTCAGAGTACAGCACTTGGCTCTTCCCTCCTGGGATGAGAGCCCACTGAGCAGAGCATACAGACTATGGCTTTCGTCGTGTGTCTTCACTGATTCAGGCAGTGAAGCTGTGTTACCATTTCAGACCTCCGTGCACATAACGGAGCTGCCCTCAGGAGCAGTGGCACAATGGGTCGTTAAGGCCTCTTCCAGTACACGCACTCAGTGGGCAGACCAGCAGCAGCAGGAAGCAGTTTTGAAGCAAACAGAAGAGATGCTCACAGTGCAGAGGTTGGAGCTGTGCTGCTGAAAGCACATCAGCAGACCTGTGTTTCTGGGACAGCAGTTTCCAAACCTTCCATGAATTTTGTGCTACAACTGCATCTTACCCATTCAAAATACACCTGGACCTCCCTGCTAGCAGCTCTTTGCCTCTTGCTGATGCCGGCGTCAGTGGCTCACTAGGTGGTGCAAAATCTCTCTAAACCTCACATCCTCCCAGTGCAGAATCTGTGACTGGAGTTAGAAGCGGTCGCAAATATTGGATGGAAAACCGTTTCACAGGTTTCACTTCAAAACAGCTAATCATAACCTGACAACTAGTGAATTGAGCTAAAAAAAAAAATAGCATACTGCAGTTAGTTGTTTTTAATATCTGACTTTTAGTGTATTGGAAAATTCTCCACAGTTACCAGTTTTACCTTGATCTGTGGTGACTTAGGATAAAAATGAGACTGTACTCACCAGTTTTTCCCCAAGAAACAATCATCACTCTGCAGAAAGCCTTACATTACATCATAAGACCAAAAATTATTGGAGAAATTATACCATTAATGAAATGCCGTGCACATTTGTCTGAATGGCAGGGATGAGAGGACCTGAACCCTTGCTAAGTGCTGATGTTACTCTGTTCAGACACTTTTTTTTTTCACTGTGAGGGTGCCAGAGCATGGCCCAGGCTGCCCAAAGAGGTTGTGGAGTCTCCTTCTCTGGAGACACCCAAAGCCCTGGACGTGTTCCTGTGTGACCCAGTCTGGTGATCCTGCTCTGGCAGGGGTTGCACTGCAGGAGCTTTCGAGGTAACTTCTAACTCCTAATGTTCTGTGTTTCTGTGATTTACACATACATGCTTCACAGCTGCACGGATC
>NW_010194323.1:2218-20919 GCF_000695765.1 Mesitornis unicolor | reverse complement strand
GGAAAGGGCTCAGCGCTGATTCTGCACCATTACAGCTCACTCCTAACACGAAGGCCAGGGCTCCACTGACGAGGCCGTGTTGGACTCTGTGTGTGTGTGTCTGGGCCTTTGTGCTCTGCTGTGGGAAACCCTTACTGAGTGACACACATTTTTTTAACTCACTCTTTTCTTTCTGGTTTCCGTGCCTCATTGGACTGAGGAGTGGCTTGGTGAAAGAAAGAGAGAATGTCCCTGGAGAAGATTTCTAATTTTGCTTCTTGGGTGAGCAGAAACTTTTAGAGTCGGCTGCAGGCTGCTGCTGATGGAGGAGGGCTGGGAAAGGTCAGGGACCCCTGGCTCTTGGCTCCTTTTTCAGCAGCTTTGCTGGTAAAGCCCTGTAGACATCCTCCTAGGCTGTCTGCTGAAGACAAGAGACAGATCATTTCCCCCCTCTAGATTTTTTTAAGGTTATGGCATCCTTAGGACCCATGAGGCAGCCAGGATCTATGGAAATAGCTGGGAAAACTACAACCACAGAAAGTGAACACATGCTTCCATTTCTGTAAAAGCAGTTTCAATTTCTCTCACCAAGCCACTTAGACAGAAGCCATGCCTGTTTGCTGCAGGCACAAGCTTGGACGATCCATAGTTGAAAGGCAAAATCCTGGAAATTCTGTTCCTCTTAACTCCAAAACTTTCAGTTTTTAGTATTTGTTTTTTTAAAAATAATATGGTCCTTTTTGAGGCACACATAGGTATAGTGATGCTCCTTCGGTACCTCATCTGTAATACCAGCAAACTGTCAGATTGCTTAAATGAATGCTGTGTGTAGCAGTGGATTTATTAAATTGTCCCATCTTGTTATTAAATACTTTTTTAAAATGTTGTGGGCTTTTTTTGAAATCAAAGCTTTCACAGCAACTTTGTTTTTCTTAAATTGGTGAGATGAAGCATTTACTTTGAAAAATTCTCTCTTCTGATAATTGTAGGAGAGTTTATACAAAAAAAGCATTTCATTTTCACAGAATCACAGAATCACAGAGTATTAGGAGTTGGAAGGGACCTCGAAAAATCATCCAGTCCAACCCCCCCCCGAGCAGGATCACCAGAGCAGTCACACAGGAACATGTCCAGGGGTTTGGATGTCTCCAGAGAAGGAGGCTCCACAGCCTCTCTGGGCAGCCTGGGCCAGTGCTCTGTAAAGCAGAGGGGTTTTTTTATTTTAAAGTAATTTTAATGTAGAAAATCTAAATTGTGTAAGTAATGTCATCTATTTTCATACAAAGTACATTTTCTGGAATGCTTAACTTAGTCCGTTTTCTTTTATACCAGAGACAGAGGAGTTGAAATACCAGATATCTGCTAGGAAATAATTCTGTGGTTTTGTGCACACTCAGGTAGGGTGTGTGTGATAGCGGAGGATCCAGGAAACCCTTCTTTGCAGTGCAAGGTTAAAACACACCGAGTTTAACTTAGTATTTGTGTGTCTTTTATGGACGGTGGAAACAGACGGAATAGACAAAGGAACAGTAATCATGTGTCTTAAAGTGAACCGGGGAGGGAGAAGGCAGCTATTCCCACACTGGTGAACTACTTAGGGGTGTCTTTGCTGAGGGGTCGTTGTCTTGTATGGTATCGGTAATGGCACTAAAATATGCTTTCTTAGTTTGAAGCCGAATCTTAGCTTAAAGCAGGAGAGGAAAACACAAGTAACTGGCTGTGGTAAGAGTGACCAAAATTCTGGTTAATCATAAAATAATACTATTTTTGTCTAAGACTTTTTTATATTAGAGAGGAAATCTGGTAGTGCCTTTTTTGGGTATAATTACAAGGGAAAGGTGACAGGAAGAACTATTCTGCCCAAGTCTCTGCTGACACTGAAAGATGTTAGAAAAGCTCACATAGATGTCAGTAACAGTACTACCAAAAAGCATCCGTAATTGAGAATCAATGAATAAATTCTAGTGACATAAATAGTGTATCTGAATGACAAAAATTCCTAGTTTTTCTTATTGAAAGAATTATTTTTTGGCACATGCAAGGTATGTAGCATAAATATTTTGGAAAAAATACATATATGATTCTATGGTATTTAACCGCTGTATTACACTAAATTATTTTTCTTAACCCATCCTACTGAATTGCATTATTCCTGTGTCTGTTAATATCTGAGCTCAGGTTTTGTTGCAGAGGATTTATTTTTCTTTCACCACCTGCTTATACAGTTCATCCTCGTGAGTAAGGCTTTTTCTACATCTAGAATATTTCCCGATAAGAGTAGGTAACTTCCTTTGTACCACGTGAGTGCTGGCACACCGGTCAGCCAGCTGTATTTTTTTCTGTTCTCAACTGCAAGGAAATTTGTTTTCAGTATTCTGCACCTAAAGCCGTTCAGCACGCAGTGTAATTCTTTCATATTTGTATTGATTCACTAATTACTGAGATCAAACTTCTGAATTAACCAAAGGCAAGGCTTCCATCCATCTTCTGCTGTGTATTTTCATTTTTTTCTTAACTGTGTCATATCCTGCATCGTGTTGCTGCTCTGCATTTATATGTATTTGGACTTAATCTGACCAGAAGTCCTTAGCTTTGCACTTGAAAGTTGTTTGATTTGACAGATTCTGTATCTGCGACATCAAAATATGTTGCTATGGAAAAAGTTAGGAGTTCTAATTAAAAATGCAGAGGTCACAAGTTTCCCAGAACCAGTAGGGCATAGATCCTAGGAGAAAAGAATCACAACATAAAAAATCCAGAGAGATGTCAATCTGCAGCTTTCCAGATCTGAAAGGAGAAAGGCAAGCATTGAGAAAAAATCACGAGGCTGAAATGTTGATCCACTCTCTTGCGTTCATTCAGATGCTGTGTGTCTCCCTTCCCACTGGCACAAGTTGCTCCTGGAATTCATGCAGAGCACTATCATTAGAAATATCATTCTAATACAACTTGAAAAGAGGAGACAGAGAAACTAGATGGAAATTAGTAGAGAGAGGAATTAGACTTGCCTCATCATCCTTTCAAATCAAATACCAATGTTGAAATAGCCTCCACATAATGATGTTGGGTGTTTTGCCAACTACGCGTGCCCATCGCTTCCTCTAAAAGCTTGTCCATATTCAGTTGTCCCATTGATTTCTCCTCAGTCCCTCTTTGGTTGTTGAACTGTTTACATTTTCCCCTTTAATAAGTTTTTATTTGTAAACAGTTGTTGTGTCTTTCCACTCCTGTTGCTCCAGTGTAGCCAAACCACGAGAATCGCCGGTGCAAGCGCAGGCAGGTACCTGAGCTGTCCACACCTGTGGCAAGATGTGCCCACACAACATCTTCATCAGAGCACAGGGTTGAAGAGCAGCTCCTGCTCAGTTCTGCAGTGTCCTGTTACGTGACATAGTCAAGACATAACCATTTTCGATCAGAATGTATTTAGCTTCTCATCTTTTAACAGTGTTGGAGCTCTCAGTGCTTCTGAGGTTGCTTCTGCAGTAATTATTATTTTTTTTTTTATGACAAATGCTATGTAATTGTTTTCTGAGTTTGTGCCCTCCAGTAGTAGGGCAAAACAGATGATCTCTTTGAACTCTGCAATTCGAAAGCAGTGATGTGTTGCTGCTACAGCACAGTACCAAGTTATCTCCAGTTTCCTCTCAGGGTAGCTGCTAAGCGTAATTCTGTCTTACGGAGATGGGAAGCTTGCACTGATGAGTCCTGCTCACCCAGCTACTCTACTAGATTTTTATTTATTTCAAAAAACAGTCATTTCACTGATGGCTGAGCTTGCCAAAGTGCAAAGTGTCAGTGAGCACAGCACCTTGTTCTGCAGCAGGAAGTTGCTGTTTCACAGCAGGTCTCATTTTGCACATGTGCAGCTTCTTGTAATCAGCCAAGACTCAGCCTGAGATTCACATGGCCCATAGAGAATCGTTCTTCTGACTGAAGGACAATCAGGAATGTTCTTGTAGGTACGCAGACAATTGATTTTATGTATGTTTTGATAAACCGTATGTGAACTTTTGCTTAATGTTTCAGTTATCTGCTAAAGGTCTTGCAAAAGGTGCAGCAGAAGACTCCTGAGGTAGCCTCACCATTCCAATTTAGTGCATGTAGGCATATGGGATTTTTTTTCTTTTTCATGTCCTATGAAAATTCCATACTGGTTTTATTGCCAGTGGTACATACAGCTCCCTATCGTGACTGTGGCCTCAGGCCATATCCCTTCAACTGAGGAGGTGGACACGCAAAGTGGAATGTCAGAACATGAAGCAGACTTTGTTGTTAGCATGGCCCCTTTTTCATAGCTACAGCAACTGGCATTGGGATGATGTATTTCAAAGCCTATATGCATCATTTTAGTCTAACACAAAATGACATAATTGATACATCAACAATAGATATCTGCCCCCCCTTCCCCTTTTTAGGTTTTAAACTACCATATCTAATTAGGATGAGGGCTAGATGCCTTCACGAGGGCTTACAAATGCTGATCTGTAGTTTTATGAATGTTGAAAATGTCATTCTTCTGTATTTAATGAGTCTTGTGTATTTTTTTGAAGTCTATGAACTGAGCTAATTACCATGAAAAATTGTAGGCGGCTGCCTTGAAACTGTTTTACCAGCTATGTTTCCTTTGCATTTTGTTTTTTTAATAAGGCAAGAAGTTTTCAGATAGTTACAGAATTTATTCAGGATCAGGATCCACAGTTAATGTCTTTCTACTGAACTGAAGCAACATCAGATATGAACTTTGTAGCTTTAATTCTAAAGCACACTGGATGAGAGACTGTGTGGATTCAGATGGCAGCTGAGAGGGCAGTGATGCTTCTGAGAAAAGTTAAGTACAAACTTCACACTTCCCCCATTTCTACACTAAGCGTTTAGTTTATGCTTTTTAATAAGTGTACAAATTAAACTCATAATTGAAAAATCCTTCCTGTATAATATTGTGGACTGAAAATAATAATTCTCTCATTTTTGTTTGCAGATAGTTACAGATCTGGTTTCTGTCATAAAGCAAAAACCCCCACTACATTACAGTCATTTTACATAAGCATGGCATTTCCATTTTCCCGTGTTAATTGTGTAGGTATTTTTATTGCTAACTGTCTTTCTGAATTTATTTTCTTAAAAGACCAAGCAGGATACTTTGAACGAGCAGTATCTGGAGGGCAGCCGTAGAGATCTCTCCCTGAGTGGAGTCTCCTGAAAAAATTCTGGAGGGCAAGAAGCCAGAGCGAAACTGTTGCAGCAAGCTTGGAGTAACAGAATAGGCTCCGTAAACTGCTTTTTGTTGCTAAGTGCAAACAGAAATATTTTTCTGTTAGTTGCCAAACAAGCGGAAGACTTTCTGAGTTTCTTTTCACCATTTGGAACACTCAAAAGCAGAGAGAGGGGGAAATTCTGTCTGGTTCCCTTACCAGGCTTGTTTTACCTCCATTTGTGCTTCTCCAGAAAGGGTGTAAGACCAACATCAAACCAGCAGTCCAGTACTGGAACCCGTTTTATTCAAGTACAAGGCAACAGAACAATGCGAGGTGCTATGCAGTGCCTTCTGTCTTCTGAGACAGACTAGGATATATACTGGAAATGAAAATAAAATGCAAAGTCATTTAGTAATAGTTCCATGTGAAGATTTTCACAGTGAAGCTGGAGCAAAGATATTTCTCATGGCGCTGACGATTTTGGTTTATGAAGACAATTATATGAAAATGTTTTTATGTGATTAGAGGATGAAAAAAATGAGTGAAGTCATTAAAAGGACCATCCATTTCGGAACAAGCCATATAAGGCATATAGAACTCTACCCCACTGACACAGACCAGGCGCTTAAAGAAAAAGGCCCTTTGGAACGGAGAAGAAGCCGTCCTTCCTTCCCTTCGTGCTTCCCTGAGCAGGCTCTCGGCTGGGATCCTCTCACTGTTTCTTTCAGGAGTATTTTTACACTTCTGCTCTGTGTTGCTATGTTCCCAGGTCTGTTACGTCTCTCAGCAGGTTTTTAAGGCCCTAATGCTTAGGAATACCATGCCAGTATTTTCACTTAGCCTGTGAATGAAATAGTATTTAAGCCATATACTTGACAAACCTTGACCAAATGGTTCTTGTTGCTTCTTATGGCTGCATCCCGAAGGAGCAGGCGCACCAGGAGATGACTGCCTCTGCTCTTGACAAAGGGAGCTGAAAAACTCATTTAAAGGCATGCTCAGGACAGCTGTGAGTGACAAATTTGCATCTAGACAGCCCTCAGAGAGGCATTAGGGGCCTTGAAAGGGTACTGATGGCAAGGACGAGCTTTTTTAGTATCAAAGCTTCTTGGATTTTATTTTTTACCTTATTAACAAGTAGAATGCCTGGGTATAAACTGTGGCCAGTAGATCTGATGCTCCTCTGGAGAGGAAGGGCTCTGGAACTTGGGTTTAGTTGAAGCGCATTCTTAAAGCAGTGCTGGTGTCTGTTATCCCAGAGCCATGTTAGTTTTGGCCTAGAAAATTGACTTTGTGGGACACAGTTGGCCTTCCTGCTGGAATGCATGTGTGGAAAGTTAAATTGTGGAATACAGCTGTAAGAGCTTCATCAATACTTAGAGGAGGTGGTGGGTGAATAATGACAAAGATGTGGCAAGAAGTCTTCCGGGCTTGGGAGAAACTAGGTCTAGGCAATAAGGAGTGCGGCAAGAGCAGGCTTTTGTGGCACTGTGGTCAATTGAGAGGGTTATTTAATGAAAGAGGAGTTATTGGTGATATGCACAAGGTATGTCTGCGTTAGAAAGGTATACAGTGGGTGTGTGTCAGTAGGCAGATGGCTTCTCTTGCTCTGGACGTGTCTTGTCAGGGCCCTCCTCCACCAGCGTCCTGCAGGGCTCTGCTTTCAGACTCTCAGGTGTATTTCCATTACTTTGTCCCTTGCTGGTCAATGCCAGCAGTACAGCATGGACCATCAGATGGAAGTGACAAACAAGAGCATTAGTTTGTATTGATTTCTGTGCTGTGGCAGATTGTGCCACAGGCTAGTTTCAGTGTAATGGCTAGAAATAAAATCTGGGAGCTTCCCCTGTCATAATGCGAGTATGGATCCAAGGAGAATCTGGTCAGTGTCTTAGTTAAACATGTTGACATTAAGTAAGTATTTGCCAACCTTTAAAAATGAAAGCGTGCTTATGCAGAACTGTAGCCAAAACCCATTTTTTGGTTATAAGCTACGAGTCAGTTTACTAATGTGAGACTGCAGATTAGATACGATTTGCCAAAAATAACTATCAAAGCAGGTCACCATTGTGCATGCGAGACAAGTTATTCCAAACATGCTCTTGTTATTCCAAACAAAACCTCTTAGCATTGATTATATGGATCAAAACAGCAAAGCTGTGTACAAAAAATTAGATAAGAATGGCCAGTTCCTGCTTCCAGATACTAAGGAGGCAATAGAGTATGTCCGTCATGGGCTTCAGTCTTTCTCATTCGTGCTCTGAAACTGCAGGCTTTGGGATGCTTTTCGAAAGGGACCTAGTACAGAGTTGGCAGGTTCTCACACTGCTTTTCATTTCCAAAACACACTACTACAGCACATCAGTTTGAAACAGCAGAATTCAGATTATTTCCTCAAAGGACCGTGCTTTAAAGCAATAGTTGTCATGAGTATAAATCTCTGCTTTTCTATTGTACTTGTGTGCTGCTCTCTAAAGCATTTAGGAAATGAATAAAAAAAACATAGTAAGCAAGTTTTTGTCCTCAAAACACTGAGAGACAAAAAATTACTTTTCAATTTTCTCAGCATTAGATTATTTTAATGAATGTCACAAATAATAGCAAGCTGTGTTTCTCCCCCCCACCCCAAACGTTAATGCTCTTCTCCTATTAATACACAGGACTTCCTTTACAAGGGATTTTATATAATTTGAACCAAATAAATTAATACAGATGACAAATGACTGCTGGAAATGTATTTTTAAGGTTAGTTCTCTGTGGTGGAATCAAGGGGGAAGTGATACTTTGCTCTATCGTTTTTGTTTAGGGGTTGAATTCCTTTTCACAAGCTCCGAGTAGCTTGGTCTGACCTTATTCCTCACCCTGCTTAGAGCAGGAGCTCTAAGTGACCTCCTGTGTCCTTTCCAACCTGAATTTTCCTATGATCCTAACACCAAACATAAAAAAGGTTCCATTACATTTCTATGAATGTAAGTAGTTCAAATTTATGGCAGCTGTGCTGTAGTGATTTTTCTACATAATACAAGGTCTTATTCATGTTTCTGGCCTGCAATCATTTAACTGGCCTGAAGGGATTAATTGACTGAAGTTGAAATTCTAATGACCTTTTATTCACTAGCCATATACAGCGAGCTGGTGTTTAAAAATGAAACTTGGCTATCGTCACTGCCAGTGCCCCAAACCGTATTTTCTACTGACAGTGAGCCATACTAGTGACATGGCCCGCTTTTCTCCAGCCATTCAAATTGTACGTTCTTCCTCATGCATGCAATTTAGTAATTTTAGGTACAAACTGGATGATGAAACACTCACAAGTTTCCCGAGTGAAATTTTTTACATTTTTCTTCAGTTACTCAAAGATACTCAGCTGTATCTTACACAAGCTCTGTAACCTAGAAGAGATCACAGAATCACAGCATGTATTGGGTTGGGAGGGACCTTTACAGCTCCTCCAGCCCAACCCTGCAGGGAGCAGGGACATCTTGAACCACATCAGGTTGCTCACAGCCCCATCAAGCCTGGCCTTGAACATCTCCAGGGATGGGGCCTGTACCACCTCTGGGCAACCTGTGCCACTGATCGACCACCTCATGGTGAAGAGCTCTTTCCTCATATCCAACACAAATCTCCCCTTTTGTGGTTTAAAACCATTCCCCCCATCTTATTGCTCCATGCCCCAGTGAACAGCTCTTCCCCAGATTTCTTATAGGTACCTTTCAGGTATTGGAAGGTTGCTCTAAGGTCCCCCCAGAGCCTTCTCTTCTCCAGGCTGAACAATCCCAACTGTCTCAGCTTATCTTTGTAGGAGAGGTGTTCCAGCACCTGATCATCTTTGTGGCCTCCTCCGGACCCGCTCCAGCACTTCAATGTCCTTTTTGTGTTGGGGACTTCAAAGCTGGACGCAGTATCCAGGTGGGGTCTCAGCAGGACCCTGCACTTGGCCTTGTTGACCCTCATTAGGTTCCCCTGGGCCCACTTCTCCAGCTTGTCCAGGTCCTTCTGGATGGCATCATGACTCTCTGGCACATTAACCCCGCTGCCCAGCTTGGTATCATCAGCAAACTTGCTGAGAGTGCACTCAGTCCCACTGTCAGTATCATTAATGAAGATACTAAACAGCACTGGTTCCAGTACAGACCCTTGAGGGACACCACTTGTCACCATCGTCCATCTGGACATGGAGCCGTTGACCACTGCTCTCTGGATGTGACCATTCAGCCAATTCCTTATCCACTGAACAGTCCACCCATCAAATTCATACCTCTCCAACTTAGAGAGAAGGATGTTGTGGGGGATCGTGTCAAAGGCCCTGCAGAAATCCAGATAGATGACGTCCATAGCTCTTCCCTTATCTACTGATGCAGTTACCTCATTGTAGAAGGCCACCAGGTTGGTCAGGCAGGACTAGTAAAGCCATGCTGCCTGTCTCGAATCACCTCCCTGTCCTCCATGTGCCCCAGCACATCTTCTAGGAGGATCTGTTCCATGATCTTCCCAGGCACAGAGGTGAGGCTGACAGGTTGGTAGTTCCCAGGGTCCTCCTTTCTACCCTTTTTAAAAATGGGTGTAATGTTTCCCTTCTTCCAGTCACTATGGACTTCACCTGACTGCCAGGACCTTTCAAATATCATGGAGAGTGGCTTGGCAACTACATCAGCCAATTCCTTCAGGACACTGCATCTCATCAGGTCCCATGGACCTGTGTATGTTCAGGTTCCTCAGATGGTCACCAACCTTATCCCCACTTGTAGTAGGAGGGACTTTTTCTTCCTGGTCCCTGTCTTGTGGGCCACCAACTGGAGAGCTGTGAGAAGAGAGATTGCCAGTGAAGACTGAGGCAAAAAAAGTTGTTGAGAACCTCAGCCTTCTCCTTGTCTGTTTTTACTGCTTCACCACTGTTGGTCGTCAGGAAGGGGACACTTTCTTTAACCTTCCTTTTCTGGTTGACATACCCGTAGAAGCCCTTCTTGTTTTTTCTTGGCATCCGTTGCCAAATTCAGCTCCAGCTGTGCCTTGGCCTTCCTGACCTTGTCCCTACACACCCGGGCAACATCCCTGTACTCTTCCCAGGATCCCTGTCCCTGCTTCCACTGCCTGTGCAGTTCCATCTTGCCTTTTAGTTTGGCCAGCAGGTCTCGACTCATCCATGCTGATCTCCTGCCTTCCCTGCCCGATTTCCTGTACTTGGGGATTGAGAGCTCTTGCGCTCTGTGGAAAGCCTCCTTAAAGATCTGCCAGCTCCATTCTGCTCCTTTGTCTTTGAGGGCCATTTCCCAGGGTGTCCTATTGGCCAACTTCTTGAAGAGCTGGAAGTTGGCTTTCCTGAAATTCAGAGTCCTGACTATGCTCCTTGTGTGACTCATACACCTTAGGACAGAGAACTGCACCAGCGCATGTTCGCTACAGCCCAGGCTGCCTCCAGTCATGACATCCCTGATGAGCTCACTCGCATTGGTGACCATCGGGTCCAAAATAACTTCCCCTCGAGTAGGGCTGTCTGTTTCCTGTCTTAAGGAGTTGTCATCAAGGCACTCCAGGAGTCTCTTGGATTGCCTACAGCCTGCCGTGCTACTTTTCCAACATATACCAGGGTGGTTGAAATCCCCCAGCAGGATGAGAGCCTGAGAGCTCGATGCCTCCTGGAGCTGGAGAAAGAAGGCTTCATCCATAGGCTCCCCTTGATCCAGCGGCCTGTAGTAGACACCAACCAACAAGGCTCTTACCCATAAGTTTTCAGCCTGCTCATGGCTATTCTTTAGGGACAACTCTTCACACTCTACCCATTTCTTAACATAGAGGGCAACACCTCCACCCTTCCTTCCTCTCCTGTCCCTTCTGAACAGCTTGTAGCCATTGATAGCCACACTCCAGTCATGGGATTCATCCCTCCAAGATTCAGGAATGGCCACTATGTCATAGCTTTCCCGTAGCACAATAGCTTCCAACTCCTCCTGTTTTTTGCCCATGCTGTGTACATTGGTGTAGAGGTATTTCAGCTGTGCTGCCAGCTGTGTCACCTTCTTCAATGGACACCCCTTCCTTCCCCCAGGGTGTTTTGTGAATGCTGCCCTGTTGGCTCCTATCACTTCAGGAGCCTCTGGCTTGTCTCTGTAAGACTCTGCCTGTGCTGCAGCGCACACCGCATGCCTCAGGGCAACAGGCTGAAGGCCCTTACTATCACCCCATCCCTCCAGCCCTGGTGTGTCATCCTGCTGCTTGTCACAGCCAGTCGTGATATCATCATCCCCGTCACCCTTCATATTTAGTTTAAAGCCCTGTCAATCAGCCCTGCAATCTCTTGGGCAAAGACCCTCTCCCTCCTTTGATAAAGGTGCCTTCCATTAGATGCCAGCATACCTGGTGTCATTTATGTCATCCCATTATCAAAAAACCCAAGACTGTGGTGGTGACACCAGCCATGGAGCCATGTGTTTATGGATCGTATCCTTCTGTTCCTTCCTATGTCACTGCTTGCAATCAGGAGGAGAGAATTAAAAACAACCTGCGCCCCAGATTCCCTCACTAACCGTCCCAAGGCCCTGAAGTCTGTCTTTATTGTTCACACACTGTAAGTTGCAGTTTCCTCACCACCCACCTGGAAAATCAGTAGTGGGTAGTAATCAGTGGGCCTTACCAGGCTGGCAAGTTTCCTAGCGATGTCCTTAACCTGGGCTCCAGAGACACAGCAGACCTCTCTGTGGGGAGGGTCTGCTCGGCATGTGGGACCCTCCGTTCGCCTCAGAACAGAGTCACATGCACCGCTAACCCCTCTTTTGTTCTTTGTGGAGGAGGTTGTGATGGGGGCGGTAGGCCTTTCTGACTGTGGAGGCCCCTCTGATGGAGATTGCCCATCGTCCACGTCCTCATTTGTCAGGCGTTTCTCAACCAGAGCCTCATACCTGTTGTTTAGAGGCACCTGGGGGGGCGAGGTGGACAAGGAGTGAGTCTCCATTTGGGTTTCCACCTTCTGCCTGACAGGAGCAGGACATAGGGGCCCTTTGATCCTGTGCACTTACCGTTGGATCCCATTTTTGTTTCAAGGAGTGCAGAGTCTGTTCTGCCTCCCTGATGCTCCTGATGTCTCACTGAGGACAACATGGGAGGACATACGTGTGAATTTTTACACAAATATCTTTCTCACTGCGCTTTGACAATAATGCGTCGCGAAACCTCAAATTTAGCTGTAGTGCTACAGAATGCAGCAGGCCCTTTAAAGACTTAAAAATGCAATAGAAGCTTAAGCAAAGACCTTCAGATACCCTTGTGGTTGGAGGCTGGGGAGCTAAGGACACTGCCTAAGGTGCATTATTCTTATGCTGATCGCTTTGCCTCAGGCTTGCTGAATCCTAAGTGAATTTGTGAAGTATATTTGGTTTTGCCATGCTAGAACCACCTTGGGTAATTATTACTAGATGTTACTCTGAAAGTATTCAGAATTGGAATCGATATGTCAACCTATTGATAAACAGCTTGCGTTTTCCATTGAAAGCTGTGACAGTCCAGGGAGTTGGTCTTACACAAAACAGATAGTCTAGTGATTTTTCTGAGGTGGATTTTATCATTTGAGGGCCACGTCACAGCTGGTTTTGAGCAGACAGAGACTGTTGACTTCAAACTGTTAGTTCTACAGATAGGATAGCTGGTTTTGTACCAGTCTCTCAGACAACACTAGAGCTTTGCATGGAAAAAATCCTCGGCGCAGAAGAGTGAAATGGAGCTGTCATTACTGACCTTTAAGAACGAAAATATTTCTGTGCCTGAGAGTGCTTTGCTGAACTCAAGAGTGTTTTTGTATGATAGACGCTCGAATGCGGTCAGTGGATTCTGGATGCGTCACAAGTGTGTATTTACTCTTAAACTACTGAGAGAATAACTACTTTAGATTGGCAGAGCGAGGACATCTGTGAATAGTCTGTGTGCAGGCAATTTACTACGGGTAGTATTTCAGAAAAGTGCTCTTGTGCTGCTATTCAGTGAGATTTGCATGCCTGCGAAATGTCATATTATCTTCCTGATTCCTTTTCTCCTTCGCTCATGAATGAGGCACTCTCCATATTTGCCTCAATGAAGGCTTTGTTTTTGTATTCAATATTCAGCACTTTCTGGGGATCAGAATGAAAAACGCTATCGTAACAGAGATTTTTCTTCTCAAACTGTCCGTTTAGGAATATTGCTTACTGGTGGATTGAGCTGAGCATTAACTGAAAGCATATGGATAAATCCACTAGCTTTTTCCCCTGCGGGGTCTGGTGTGTGTGTCCCACCAGTAATGCTTTTGGAAAGATTGTTCTGGTACCATACGTAAGACTTGAGGGCTTTTTCTTTTGGATGCTTGGGTCTGTCATATTGCTTACTTCTTTATTCACTCCACAGAGGACAAGGCCACGGTTCTGATTAGCAGCACTCAGTAGCATTGCTGTGTTTTACTGACAGTACACGAAGAAGGGAGGAGGAGCTGCTTAACATTGCGACAGTTGGTGTTATAATGTGACACACTGGTGTCCAGTTTGGAATTACTCGTTCAGAGATCAAGAGGACCCAACAGGGAAGTATTTTTAACTGCTAGGCTCTCTGTCCTTGGTAGTTCAGAGAAACACCTTGGAGAAACACACACTTGCTCAAGGGAGTTTCCATACGGGGTCTTCCTGTAAATGTGTCTCAAAAGCATTTTCTAATACTCAGTAACATGTGTGACTGTTCCCAGAGCAGTAGGCACCTCCTCTACCAGAGATCCAGGAAATACTTTAAATTGTAGCACAGCAGAACAAAAAACCTTCCTTGAGCTGTTGAGAAACGAAGTTATACATGGCATTAATTTTCTGTTCTCTGATGGAAACTGTTGCCTGACTTTTCTACAGCCATGGTTTTCTAATTGTTGGAACTAATTTGCCCAAATTAATGTGCTCTGTTCAATTCATTTAATGTGACTTAATGTCATAACACTACAGGCTTTATCAGCAGTCAAAATAACCCCTGGAAAATGCCAGGAGGCAAAAATGCTTGTCGAGTTTAGCTGTTGAGACTGGATGCTGCTGCTTCGTGGAAAATGAAGTAATTGTTCCGAGGGAAAAAACTGTCAGAAAATCACTGGGTCTGTCAGAATTCTGTGTCTTTCCTCAGACGTGTTATGTGGTCATAACTTGCTTTTACTTTTATGTTTATCGCAATGCCTTTTTTTTGTGTGTCTCTGGTAATATGGGAGTACTGTGAGATTTTCCTAAGCCTAAGATAATACAAAGTATTGTACAGTTAGTAACTCATAAAAAACCCTCACCTCAGTTTTGTTGTCGGATTGAACTTGGGATATTACCTAATGCAAAGATGCACAGAAAAGCACAGATATTTCTGTTTCAACTTCACGTTGAAAGTGTCAGCTTATGTAAGATCATAAAAACTGTTGTGTTGTTGGTTGGTTGGTTTTGTGTTTGGTTTTTGGTTTTTTCTCTGTAAAGAGAATTGCTTTCTAGTATGTACAGGTATCCTTCAGCTCTGTTCTCTGCATAGCCAGTATGGTTGTTTTAGGTAGCTTTCTCTACGTACCACCTATAGTTGTTTGCAATAGCTACAGCTGAGGAATTGTGTGTAGCCAGGAGTGTTCTCTGTAGTATCTTTTCTCCCTTAGGTGTAATATACTCCCAGTCCTGCCCTGGAACCCATTTATACTCGCAATAGCTATCAGTCATTCAACTGTCTTGCCTTTGACTAATGAATCTGCTGGTTCTGAATGCTAAAAGTAACCTTTGATTTGAGTAATATTATCGTACATGTAATTCAGCATTGTTTTGATGCCATTCCTTCCTGAGGCTGATCGTGCGAAGCACCGCTCAGTGCCTTCATTCAGGACGGGAAAAGGTCTTTGGAATTGTAAACACGTTAAACATGTTAATAGTGTATGAAATGTCTTAGAAATACCATTTTGCAGCCAGGAGCTACTATTCTGCACCTCCCCCCGCCCTGAAAAAGAAAAAAAGAGAAAGTTGTAAAACAACGGTAATGGCCTTTCCAGATTTTCACCCAGCTTTAGCAGTTATTGCTTAGCGTTGATGGTTTTGCCTCCAGTGAGGGCTGTATATTGCCAAGAGTTTATGACTTTCAGGATATCACTGTGATCAAGGGCTTATGGTTTATCGATCACTGTACTTTGAGGCCTCATGCTTTATCATTTAGGATTCACATGTTTAGTGTTCCATGGTTTGCTAAAGTAAATTATACCCTCCTGAAAGATACAGCTCTGGAACTGTACCCTTAAGAAAAATTTTTAACCTGTGTCTGTGTTGCTGTGTAGTTTTGTGTAGTCCAACTTCTGTGTCTTAGACCTTCCTCAGGTCTTGGTGTCCTTGCTGCACCCCAGGAGCACATCGTGTGCCTCACACAGCATCCCTAGAATCTTGGACGCCTGTACTCATCAGCACGCTGCCAATCGGGCACTGCTTTTCCTGCATAACAAGATCAAAGCATGGGTTGGTCTCAAGCCTTGGAAGTCTCCGGTCAGTTTACTTTTGTGGCATTGCTCAAGGCTGCATCAGCAGCTCTGCTCCGTGGCTGTCCATTTTTAGGGACTGGGACTCCTCTGTATCCTTACGTAGGTCTTGAAGCCAGGCTTCTTGTGCATTCATCGTCTTGGGCTCGACAGTAACTTCTTGTCACAGGCCACTACTGACTGTTTCCTGGGTCTGCCACAGAGCCCTTGGCAGCCTCAGCCAAGGTAAAGGAGCAGGAGATGGGAATGGGTGCAGACAGGCTGTGGTTTCAGGCAGTATCTCAGCATATGCCTTGTGCAGGTGCCCCTCAGGCATGAAGCTGCATGCCAATGAGTGGTCCGAGAAGCTGGGGTGGCTGTTGGCTGGGTTGGTGTCTAAGAGCAAAGTGTTCTCGTGAGACTCTCCCCCTGTAGTACTATGTCCAGTTCTGGGGCCCCCAGCACAACAAGGACATCAAACTGCTGGAGTGGGTCCAGAGGAGGGCCACAAAGATTATCAAGGGGATGAAGCACCTGCCCTGTGAGATCTGACTGAGAGAGTTGGGGTTGTTCAGCCTGGAGAAGAGAAGGCTGCGAGGAGACCTTAGAGCACCTTTCAGTTCCTGATGGGGTCCTATGGGAAAGCTGGGGAGGGACTTTTTACAAGGGTAGGTAGTGATAGGATGAGGGAGAATGGTTTTAAACTGGAAGTGGTAGATTTAGACTAGATGTTAGGAAGAAATTTGTTCCCTGTGAGGTGGTGAGGCCCTGGCCCAGGTTGCCCAGGGTGCCCCCTCCCTGGCAGTGCCCAAGGCCAGGTTGGACGGGGCTGGGAGCAGCCTGGGCTGGTGGAGGTGTCCCTGCCCATGGGGGTTGGACTGGATGATCTTTAAGGTCCCTTCTGAATCTAACCATGCTGTGATTCTAGTATATGGCAGCTGGGATAAGCATTTACTGTCTCACTTTGCTGTGTGGGTTCACCTTTGGATTTGGATGAGCATTTGAGGTGAGCTGGGTTGTAATGAGGAGGTTCGTGAGGCTGATTTCTCAAGAGCGGTGGTAAATTTGTGTCTCTTGGCATCCTAAGTGCTACAGGTGATGATGTTTGACACTGAAGTCAGTGCAGAGCAGGTGAGTGGAAGGCCATGTTCCTTTTGAAAAGGGCGGGTGTTGTGGAAGAGATTGGCATTGACCAACACGATGCTTACTGCTGGCACACTTCGGGTTTTTTTTTGCAGATGAAGTAGAGGAACCAGGAGACTGCAGGAATATCCTGGTTAGCTGATGTGGCTTCTCTGCTGGATGGACTCAGACCCTCAGCACTTTGAAAGCTCAGTTGAGGGACCACAGACCACTGCTCTACAGTGTGGGACTTGAATTCAGTTGGAGAGAGATTTTTTCCAAAAGGGATATCTTTCTTTTTCAAAGTTGCATTTTTAGGAACTTCTCATCAGAGTGGATCTTCAGAGATGAAGACAATTCAGAAATTGCCAGTAACGAGACTTTTCACTCTGAAAAACCAAACCAAACCAAACCAAACCAAACCAAACCAAACCAAACCAAACCAAACCAAACCAAACTAAACCAAACTGTCAGTTTCCTTCCAAAGACCCAAGCATGCCAGCAGTAAGGGGTCAGCTCCATGTCTAGAGGTGCTGGCTCTGTCCCCAGCGGGTTCCCACAGGGGTGGCAGTGAGGGCTGGGTCTGGGGAAAACTCGGAGCCAGCAGGGACAGGGACCTTTGTGGCCCTGGGGAGCCCATCCCTGTGTGGGACAGAGGGGGAAGATGGGGGAGCAAAGCCTGGACAGGAGCCGTGGGCCTGTCCTCTGGCACGCTCACCTCCATGGGGCAGCCTGTGGGACTGAGGGCTTGGGGAGACTGTGACTGTTTATGAGGGGAAGCTGTCCCCCCTTCTGTTTTCTAGCAGAGCCCCCTTTTATGGTGGGGTGTGTATATGTGTGAATGGGATTTATTAAAGTACTGAGCTGGAGGTTGGGGAAACTCCCATGTTTTGTGCCTTTTTGGTGGGTAAATAATAAGGGGTGGCTCTGGGAGGTCTAGGGGTGTGATGATGTCGCCCAGACAACTTTGAGGCATCCCAAAGTCATTGTGGGGGTGGTGATGTTGCAGTGAAGGAGCAGGTGAGTGAGGGATGGGGGTGTTATGGGGAGGTTCGTAGACCCCTGGAAATTCATATGGGAGGAGATGTTCTGGGTGTGCAGGGGGAGGCAGGGAATAAAACCCAACAACTGGGGACTCCTGGGGCAGTCCAGTCCTCCTGCATTGGTGCGAATGGAGAGCTAGAAAAAAATCAACCAAACAAACCCAAAAAAACCCAAACCCCCAACCCTTTTTCATGCACAAACACAAAAGCAGAAGTAATAAATTGTTGTTTTAATAGTATGGCAAAGCAGCCTTGCCCCTTCTCTTTGGGGAAAATTTGGGGTGAAAGGCCAGGAGTTTGAGCAGCATCGCTGCGTGTTTTCTGGGGAAAGGGGAATCAGTTATCCGGAGCGGATTTAAACCTCGTACCCCTGTAAGTAGTGGCCGCCCGTGGCTGGGATGAGAGGGTCTGGGAGAGGAGTGACCGCTGCCGGGGGCGGACAGGATGGGATGGGATGGGACGGGACGGGACGGGACGGGATGGGATGGGATGGGATGGGATGGGTTTCTGCTGACGGTGCGGCTCCGGAGCCGCGCATGCGCATTGACTCACTTTGACGCATGTGCTGCCGGGTATTGTAGTTCCGAAGGCGCACACCGCCGCGCTCGCTGCTGCCGGAGTGACCGCTGCCGGGGGCGGACAGGATGGGATGGGATGGGACGGGACGGGACGGGACGGGATGGGATGGGATGGGATGGGATGGGTTTCTGCTGACGGTGCGGCTCCGGAGCCGCGCATGCGCATTGACTCACTTTGACGCATGTGCTGCCGGGTATTGTAGTTCCGAAGGCGCACACCGCCGCGCTCGCTGCTGCCGCCGCCTGGCGAACAAATGTCGGTACTGCAGCTTCGGCGCCGCCTTCGCGCAGCAGGGTGCGTCCTGCAATGCTCGTGCTGCCA
>NW_010194323.1:0-2163 GCF_000695765.1 Mesitornis unicolor | reverse complement strand
GCGGTGCTGGGAGCTCAGTGCCTCTGTCAGCCACTTGCGTGACCCGCTGGGAATCCTCGCAGCGGAGGAGCATCGAGGTGGCTGCTGCCGAGGCAGAGAAAAAAGCTTGGGCGCCATGAAGGTCCCCGTTGGTTTCAAAAGATGTGGCGAGTCCTACGTTCTCTTCTGTGCATGCCTGTTGACTGTCCCTGTTCTTAATTTTATTCCCAAATTGCTGTTGCTTTTAAAATGTTCTTTTCGTCTACTTTTCTCTCGTTTGCAGTGTTTATTTATGAGTTATTTCCTCTTTCATTAGTGCTGTTGCTTTTTCAGTCTTTCTATTTACCTTCCCTGTTTGCTGTCATTATTTTTTGGTTATGTCTTGTCTGTTCTTGGCGCCCTCAATTTTTAGATTTACTTTCTACATATCTTTTAGTTTTTTTCTAGTCTTCTATACCTATTTTTTAATTCTTTTCTGCCTGTCTTGTACCCCATTGATTAAAAAATTAACATTGCATGGTTTTGTGTCTCTATTTCTTTTCTGGATTTCTTCTAGTTCTTGTTGATTTTAAATGTTCTATGTCTACTTTTATCTAGTTCAGTGTCTTTGTTTTTTTATTACTTTTTGTCTTTCCTTAGCACTGCCTTTTCAGAATGCTTCACAGAATCACAGAATATCAGGAGTTGGAAGGGACCTTGAAAGCTGATCCAGTCCAACCCCTGCCAGAGCAGGATCACCAGAGCAGTCACACAGGAACACGGCCAGGGCTTTGGGTGTCTCCAGAGAAGGAGACTCCACAACCTCTCTGGGCAGCCTGGGCCATGCTCTGGCACCTGCACAGTAAAAAGTTTTTCCTCATGTTCAGGTTGAACCTCCTATGTTCCAGCTTGGGACCATTGCCCCTTGTCCTGGCATTGGACATCAGAGAGAAGATGCTGTAGCTGGGTGTGTCTGTTCGTTGTGGGAAGGAGCAGTGGGGCTGGGGCAACCCAGGTGGGAGCTGTGAGGATGGGAGCTGATGAGTTAAAAGGCTGCAGGTGGAGCTGGGCCAGCTGGTGAGGGTCCAGGTCCTGCTTGAGCTTCCTTGTGGGTCTTTTCCTTCTTGGTTTTTTTCCTCTCTGTGCAAAATTTATTGACATTATTTGCTGTATGTTCTGTATAAGAAGATCTGGAAGCAGAAGCAGCTCCTCTTGGGCCACAGCCTCTGTCCAGGGAGCTCATTCTGCTCCTGGGCTGTTCTGGTCTCAGCACCCTGCTGTTCTTTCAGCTGAAAGCAGCTTTGAGCTGGCTCAGCTCTTCAAGCAGGGGTGTTTTGACGCTCCTAGTGTGTGTTCTTTGTGGTTTGGTTTTGTTTTGGGGTTCATTTTTACTTTTTTTTTATTGTAGGTTTATTGTTTTTTACTGGAATTCCAGGCTTTATCGAAGATAATAACTGGTTTTTGATTTGGGATTTTTTTGTTTTTTTCCAGCAGATCTGTTCAACACTGAGGAAGTTCCTGATATCATCTCTTTTCATAGGACTGATGCTGAGATCATCTAGCAGGGCTTAAGGTGAGCATTTTGTATTTATCTGTATACGGGGTTTTAGCATTTCTCAATAAAGCAGAAGGGATCAGGGGTGCAAATCCAGGAAAGGAGCTGTTGGGAAGCAGTGGGGTTCCTTCTCTGACAGTTCAGGAGAAGAGAAGGTGTTTCTAAAGCTTTGAGAGTGGAAGCCGGTTGGGAAAAGGAGGAGGATTTGTCTGCTTCTGTCTGATTTAGCAGTTGGATTTTCATGTTGATGAAGTCCGCTGTGTTTTAGTCTCCCCAGAGGCGATGGGAGGGAAAACAAAGGCACAAGAGATGTGGTGTAAACCACTAGGGCCTCTGCATCTCATTGTGCGGGGGAGAACACCAGATTAGTCTCATTTTGTCTCATCACAAGTAATCATTTTATGACCTGGGGGAGTGCTCCTTTTGCTTTGAATTTTGCGTATGATACTGGCATCCTCTTTATATGAGTATATCTGACTCCTGTGAGGCTTCCTGGGGTGGGAAGGAAGGCAGGATTCACTCCTCGCACACAAGAAGTCTTCAGTTTAGATGGGAACTTCTGGGTTTCTGAAAGGGGGTTTCTTTCAAGGTCGGCAGAGCCATCCCATATTGTAAATGAGTGTGGATTACACTGGCAGTTTGGAGAGTAA
>NW_010194322.1:20104-20597 GCF_000695765.1 Mesitornis unicolor | reverse complement strand
TAAAGCCGAGGGATCACGAGGGTCTCGCGCCGTTTTTTTGCCTTCCTTTTGCCCTTTCCACCAGTCCTTCCATCTCGACCCTTCCATCCGTCTCGATCCTGCAGAGGCCGAGGCCTGAGCAGACTCCTGCTCGTTCGTCTGCCGCTGATCCTGATTTGTGTGTCCTGCATCCTGCTCCCACCTGCTGCTGAGTTTGGTCTGGGACTTCTCCAGTGCCCGGCTCTGCAGAGCCTCTGGTGATGTATTCGTCATTGAGGGGGGAAGGGTGGGGGGAGGATTTTATATTGGTTTTGTATATATTTGTACATATTTGTATATATTTCATTATTTTCATATTTACAATATTATTCTGTAGTATTAGTATTATTGTTTCATTAAATCTGTTAGTTTTATTTTCCAACCCATAAAGTCTCTTTCCTTTATTCTCTTTTCTCTTCCCTTCTGGGGAGGGGAGAGGGGTTAACAGAGAGCGTCTGTCCAGGATTTAGTGGCC
>NW_010194322.1:10631-20093 GCF_000695765.1 Mesitornis unicolor | reverse complement strand
CCCAGCCCTAAACCACGATATTTTCCAACCAAGCGATTCTGTGTGTGTGTGAAATGGCTTGTAATCAGACAGAAGTAAGACTATATTGGGTTTGCATGGCAAGGTTTTGGTAGGAGGGGGTGTTGCAGGGGTGGCTTCTGTGAGAAGACATCAGGAGCTGCCCACTTGTCCGGCAGAGGTAGTTCTGGCTGGCTCCAAGACAAACTCACCACTGGTGAAAGCTGAGCCCATCAGTGACAATGGTGGCATCTCTGTTTTAACATATTTAAGAAATGGTGAAAAAGCTGTGTGGCAGCTGTGACAGAGCGGAGTGAAGAAAAAAAAACAAACCACAAAACCCTCATTTTTTCTCATAAAAACAACTATACAGACACAAAGGTCAGAAAAGAAGAAGAAGGAGCTGTGCCAGGCACCAGAGCAGAGATTCCCCCACAGCTTGTGGGGAAGAGCACAGGGAGGCAAATTGTTCCCCTGCAGCCCGTAGAGGACCCCACGCCACAGCAGGTAGATGTGCCCTGAGAGAAGCTGTAGCCTGTAGAAAGCCCACACCAGGAGCAGTCTCCTGGCAGGACCTATGACCCTGTGGAGGACCCACACTGGAGCAGTCCATTCCTGAGGGACTGCAGCGTGTGGAAGGGACCCAAACTGGAGCAGTCCTTGAAGAACTGCAGCCCGTGGGAAAGACCCACATTGGATCAGTTCGTGAAGGACTGGATCCCATGGGAGGAACCTCATACTGGAGCAGGGGAAAAGGTGAGAAGGAAGGCATGGCAGAGATGAAGTGTTGGGGAGTGACCACAACCCCCATTTGCCTGTGTTGCTTGAGGGGGAGGTAGAAGAGAGTCAGAAGTAAAGTTGAACCTGGAAATAAGGGACGGGTCAGGGAAGGTGGTTTTAGATGTGTTTTATTTCTTGCTGTCTTATTCTGTTATAATTAATTTGCAATAAAATTAAATTAATTTCCCCAAGTCAAGTCTGTATTGCCCATTACAGTAATTTGTGAGCAATCTCCCTGTCCCTTTCTTGACTCATGAGCTTTTCCATCTTATTTTCTCTGCTTGTCCTGTTCAGGAGGGGAGTGAGAGAGCAGCTCGGTGGGCACCTGGCAGCCAGCCACAGTCAACACACTTTTGATTTAACTAAATTATTTGTATGTGAAATATACAGTCTGAGAGATTGTGCCTTTTCTGTTCAGATTAAGACCTGTCTTTAGAATGCCCCTTAGAAATAATTTTACAGAGGGTACAAACAGTTCTTAAATATTTTAAAAATTAATGATTATTTGAGAAGTTATGACCTGGATGTTGTTTTTGACTTAACATCTGCTTATGAAACTACTGTTCCAGAGTTCACAGCTGCTCTCCGTGTGCCAGTGCAACCTGCACTGTCAAATGCATCTCCAAGATTATCTGGGTTATTAAATTTTTTTCTGAAGTAAATAATGGTTTTAAAGGTTTTTAATTATTTTTTAGAGGAGGAGTATTAAATTGAATCATTTCAGCTCTCTGGTTTTAGTGCAGTTCTATATGACATTATATTTGTAGGGACAGCAAACTGAGGGATAGGAGTTAAAAACAGGATGGGCCTGAAGAGAATAAGACCTCACTTGCTCCTGGAGGAAACCTGTCCATCAAGCTATGTCTGAAAGCAGCAGCAGCCTGCTGCCAGTGATGGTCATTTCTTCAGCTTTCAGGAACATTAAGTTCATGGTCTTTTGTGTCTGCTTGGGATATTCTTGATTTTCCCAAAGAGGAGAGGAGTGGATAAATAGCACCAACTTCACATCTCATAGCATCTGTAAATGATCCATTGGATCTAGCATTTATGGCTCAGTAGATTTTGTTTTAGCATTAATGTTCATTGACAATGTTCATTCAGGTGAGCTTTTGGAAATGATGTTTTTAGCCTATTATTATTATTTTCAGTTGTTTTTAATTCTGTTGTGTTTGGGTCGTGTCCCTCCCCCCCAGACTTTAGCAGGTTTTAAAACTCTCTGTAAGTAAAGAAAAAGAATGAAATCCTGATCTGTCCAGGTTACTCCCTGTGAGTCTACTCTGTATGCGTGCTGTTTTCTGCTCATAGGCACACCAACTACTTTATTAATAATAAACAATTGATAGTCCAGCAATTGTGCCTAGAGAAGGAGAAGCAGCCGAGGTTTTTTTCTGCCTCAGATTTCTGAGGAACTTAGATTTTAAGGTGATCTAAAGGATGTAGAGGACTGTCCATTTATCCTGAAATCACAGGAAAGGAAGCTGTGTGTGCTGCTGTGAAGGTGAAGGAGGGCAAAATAGAGGACAAATGGTTAGTTGTTTTTATCTGTCTTATTTAAAAATCAATACATTTCTTTAGTATGCTCACAGAGAGCATGCTAAGTAATTTCTTCTACTGCAGTAGTTAGGATTTGCCTTGAGTTACCTGTAGACAAAGGTAAATGACATAACATGGAACAAGTGATAGAGCACTCCTACATCACTATATGCCATGCAGGTTTTGTGGTACTTAGCTGTGACACGACAAAGATGCATATATGGCATTGTACGGTGTAGGAAAGAGAGACAAACAAAAGAAAGCCAATGGAAGTGAAGGATTTTGTGAGGCCTTGGTGATCGTATTATTTTAAAGAATGAAAGATGATGGCTTAAAAACAAAGGATGAAAGAAAAATTATCAGATGAGGTCGCTTGAGCTGTCGCTGGGCTGAGGAGGCAAACTGGTAATTCTTTTTTGTTGTTGTCTTGAAACCAGAAATATTTAACTTCATTTTGGAAGAAGAAAACATCTGTCATGGAAACTCTGTTTCAAATGAAAAGCATACAGCAGTCATAATTTAATTAATTTGTAAAGAAAAAATGGAAGTGTAAGAAGATTAAATTAACAGGATTACAAATGTAATCATAGCAGACAATAGTATTAGATGTTTGGCAACTATGTGGCCTCGAAGGTACAGTTTAGCAAAATAAATGTAATGTAGTTTAGTGGGTGATTTTGCTGAGTATGGGGATTTTTTGGGGTAGTATTGTGATCTTTTGGATGAGCCTATCAACTTGGACACCTTGCCTTTGGGGTGCAATATAGTTCTTTTATTTCAAAGGTAACAATTTTCAAAGTCTTCCTTGGATTCAGTTGCTGTTCTGTGACTCAGTCTTTCCCATTGCCTAGGGAAGATATTTCATTCTGCTTTTACTTTTCAAGGCTTACTGTACATAGCAGCATTTCATTTCTCAGGTCTTGCCTCATCTGCTTATTGCCCCCTCCTTGCTCTCAACATCTTTCAACTCAACTAAGTCAGGTTTACATTCTGATATATTTTGTTTCTGTTTACTGCTTTTAGTCCTATATATAAATGTATTGAATATGCCTCTTCTGAGAATAATTTAATAAAATTTGCTTTTCTAAACTTTCTTTTTCAGAACAGAAATTTTAAAGTGTTCATTTTGTTTTGTTTTCTTAAAACCAAAATCATCAGCAGTTATCCTTCTATCACACTTTTGCCTGCATCATATTTTAATCATCCCAGGTTCAACCATCATTTCACATCCCCATCCACATTTTTCCTTACTTGTACACAGACTCAGAGGATCACAGGACAGATAACTCAAGTTGAGGGGACCTCAGGAGGGCTCTGTCCATCCTCCTGCTCAAGGCCTGGTTAGCTGTGAGATCAGTCCAGGTTGCCCAGGGCTTTATTCAGATGGGTTTTGAGAAACTTGGAGGAGGGCGGCTGCACAGCCTCTCTGGGTCCACTGTTCAGCTGAGGTCATGGTAAAAAGCACCTCTTTTCTATCCAGTCAAAGCCTCTCATTTCAGTTCACACCTACTGACTCTTATCCTCCCACCATGCATCCCTGTGAAGAGGCTCGCTCCATCTTCCTTATCACCTCTGTGCTGGTACTGGAAAGAGCCATTACGCCAACCCTTCTCCAGGCTGGAGCATCCTAGCACCCCCAGCCTCTTCTCATAGGGAAGTGCTCCAGTCCAACCAGCCTGGGGACCCTATGCTGAACTTGCTCCAGTTTATCAATGTCCTCCTTGCGTTGAGGGGAGGTTGCAGAACTAGATTCAGTATTTCAAAAATGGTCAGATGATTTTTGAATAAAGGTGGATGATGCCTGAACAGTACCTGCTGTACACACTCCTGCTAATAAAGGCTGGGATGCCGTTCACCGTCTCTGCGCCAGGGCATGCTGCTGGCTTGTGCTCAGCTTGCTGCTCCCAAGGCCCTTCCAACCAGGCAGTGCCCAGCCTGTGCCATTGCAAGAGTTTCTTCCTTCAGGAAGGACTTTTAATTTGTCCTTGCTGAATTTCATAAGGTCCCTGTCAGCTCATCCCTCCAACCCGCCCAAGTCTCCCTGAGTGACAGCCCTGCACTTAAGCGTATCAACTGTTCTCCCCTAATTTGATGCCATCTGCAAACTTGATGACAGTGCAATCCGTTGCCTCCTCCAGGTCATTGATAAAGACATTTTGTAATTCTGTATGAACATTTTATGCCGTATTTATCACTATAATACAATTGTTTCTTACAGAAAATGTTTTCATTCTTGATACTTGTACTCAGATTTGCATGTGTTTGAGCAGTCACTGTGAATCTCAGTAAATTATGCCTAAGTATATCTGATGCAAATGAAAAGGTTTACTGAGTTTTTGTACCAGTTTTACTGTACAGAAAATGGCATCTTTAAGACATCGTTTTAGAAATCACTATTGCTTCTGAGAAGTTTCTCATTTTGGAAGTTGTAGCCATCAGAATTTATCTCTAAGTGGATGAATTTCTCATCTGCTCAATGCAAAGTGAGGTCTGCTTACTTGAAGCCACCTTTCTTCACAGTTTCGTGTGTCTGTCTCGAAGACAGCAAGGACGGTTCTTCTAGGCTGCTCTGCCACTTTGTCCAGGGGACGTGACCTTCCACCAGAGAGGGGTGAGGTTCAGCTGAGAGGCAGCAACTGACACACGGATACCCTCGCTAAGGAAGAGAAATGCACTGGGAAACATTTCTGTGCAAGGACAAAAATGACCCAAGTCCAAATGAATGTTTTGTTTAATATAATTGGTGACTGTAGCAGTCTTTTTTCCCCCTAAAAGGAGATAGTTGTGCCTGAAGGAAAAGGAAGGTGATGCTGCTAGGAAAGGTTCTGCTGAGATAGGTGGCAACATAGCCAACAGCTTGGTTTCTGACTTTACACCAGTCACCTTCAAGGGAGGATGCTTCAGCTACTCAGCAATTTTATACCTGTTGGTTTTCCTTGAATAGCTTGTCCTGTTTTCTGAGAAACCGCAGTACCTTCTTGTAATCACTAACATTATTATTTATATCCAAGAAGAGCTAGAAAAAGCATCAGAGCCCTTCAGTTTAAGTTCTTACCAACATAAAGGCAGTGTTACCTACTAATGTAAGATACTCAAAATATAATAAATGCTTGTGAATGGTACTCTTTAGTGGAAATAGAGATGATCATGAAATGATTGAATAAACTGGGGTTAAAATTTTCAGTGTCAAAGTTCCACTGATGCTCCTGGGATCATAAGTGATGGTGTCATTTTCAAATGGAGCACCTGGACTTCCAGATCACAACACAAATACTTGTGAAAATCGAAATAAGGGACTTGGACCTTGCTACTTCTAAGAGAAAAGGAACCTCTGAGTCAGATCTTTATAGTCCATTTACAGATTTAGGCTCCACATTGCATCATCAGCTGTCTAAATGGCTTGAGATACTTAATGTATGCACTGGTGCAGAGACTGAGTTGCAGTCCTTAATCTCATCCATGTTCCACCTCTGATCTGCGTATCTGACAGTGTAGGCATAGCTTAGGCTCCCAGGTAGTCTGGCAATCATACAGAGGGAACCAGAATGTGGTTTCCCAAGACATAGAGGGAATGTGCATGCCCCAAATCCACTGATTTTCAATTGGAGTGGATGCTTGGCTTACTCAGAAGCTTTAGAGATTCCCAATCAAGACAGCTAACTTGAAGCATGCATTTGTTATGCTCTCAATGTAAAGACTGATGTTAGTGAGTGGCAGGGAGAATAATTGCATGGGAAGGAAAATGTACTTCAGGCTGATGATGTTTGTGCTTCTTGCCCAGCTGCAAGGTTGTGATTCTGGAACAAGAGGGCATGGAAAGGAAGAGGGAGGTTCCCCTCGCCTCTGCAGCTGTACAAGCGAAGGAGCCACACCAATTAAAAACAAAAAAACCCTACACAAAACAAAAAGGGAAATGCTTTAAGAGCAACTGGCAAATTGATACAAAAATGTCACTGCCCAACCGATAGTGAAATATGGTGCTGTGAAAATACCACTTCCTCGCCTGGAGGTAACACGACATTTTACCTGATGTCATTTTATCTGGTGAGACATGGAGATGTGAAGTTCCCTTGAGTATCTTAAGAATTTAGGAGGGAGTTTGTAGACAAGAATCCTCCTATCAGTCAAGATCATGTAAATCACAGCTTCTTCCTGATGAACAAAACATTTGTATTTACATTGCGTATTTATATTTTAAAAAACAACTAAACTAGGATGTATTTTTTTATTTTGTAAGCTATGTCTTTGTGCTTTGAACTGAACATTTGGGAGTAAGGCCGAAAGATTTCAGTGGCATCAAAATTACATGCTGTGCAGGCAGTGAGTGTGTGATGGCATTCACAAGGGAAGTGAACCAAAGTCCTGAGCTGTTACAGTCTGTTGAAAGAGGCATGGAGCTGGAGGGGCTGGCACCTGCCTGTGCTTTCCATTTGCTATTTAGGTGCTCCTTAGGCAAGGCAGGACCAGAGCACTGTGAACAGAGGCTGCAGGAGGGACTCTGTGGGTCTGGGAACATGCAGGGTTCCCAGAGCGCTACCCGGTCTGCTCTTTGTGATTGTTCTCCCAGTTTGTGCAGCAGTCTCTGCTTCCACGCCTGGCACCTTCACATCCAGGCTGCTGCTGGGAGTGGATGACTTCTGCTTTGGGAGGGCCAGGCTCATGGTGAGCAGCAGTGACACTTGTTGCAGCCATTAGGACAGCAAGCCTGGGGTGGCTTAGAGAGTGTGCAGAGATGTTCTCAACACCCCACTGGGATGTTCCCTGACACTGACTGGTGCTAATGTCCTTGGCGTGTTGGAGGCCTTGACCCAGATGGTACATGGAGGGAGGCTGCTGCTGGCCTGGTGTGGGGCTACAGAGCACCTGGGCCTCTCTGGGAACAGGCACTGAAGGAGGTGCTGACTTGCATAGGGAAGGAGCTGCAGAATTGATAAGAAGACCATGTACCACCAGAGAAGTGAGGAGGAGATGCCTAGGATCTTTGCAGAAACCCTGTGAAGATAAGAGCCTGGACCTTGCGAAATGAGGAAGGAGGGAGAGATGCAGACCATGGGTGAACAAGTAGTTCAAGACAGAGGAGAGGGGAAGCGAATGACTTTGAGCAGCAGAAGGAAGGCTCCTGCTACACCTTACCAAACGCACACAGCAAGGGTGTCTAAGCAAGACTGAAGCAAAACTGAAGCATTACAGGAAAACAGCATTAGAGATCACTTAGCCCACTTGGATGTACACAAGTCTGTGGGACTAGATGGGATGAGCTCAGAGGTGTTGAAGGAACTTGCTGATGTTGTTGTGAGGCTGCTTTCTCATCTTTGAAAAGTCATGGCAACTGGGGGATGTTCTTGACTGGAAAACAGCAAACGCCACATCAAGCTAGTAAGTAGTGAGGTGATTCAATACTGAGACTAACACTGTTTAGTTATCTTCATTAATGACATCAGTGGTAGTGTGGAGTGCAGTCTCAGAAAGCTTGTAGATGATATAAAATTGCAGTCAGCAGTCAATGTACTGGAGGGACTGGCAACTCCTCCCAACCTAATTATTCTATTATTCTATAGTATATTTTTATTTTTAATTTTATATAAAGAGTGGAATGTCTTTTTTGTTCAAATGATAGTATTTCTTGAGGTCCATACTTAGTAGGGCCTCTCCAGGAATTTTCTTATTTATATTAATGGTTTCTTTCTGGAAAAATGACTAATTGACTAAGGTAGTCATTCAACAAACTGAGCACCAAAATGCAATTAAGATGTAAACATATATAGCTGTGTTCAGACTTGTGATTCAAGAAAACCTTGTCTAGTTCCTTTGAGGCACCTAAATTTCACTCAGGCACATGAATTCCCCTTTCAGAAGCAGGGGCTTTGAGATGTTGCATTACCAGATAGCATCATACGTAACTCTTATGTTGAGTAACTGCCCTAACTCAGGTTTAAGCCCTACCAGTAAGTTTTGGTCTTATTTTTTTTAACTCTTGTCTTTTGTTTGTTAACCTTTACATTGTTTTGCTAACCTTTGTATTTCCATAAAATGTCCAGGTGTTCTCTGAAGCTGCACTGGAAGATGTTTACCAATGTACTCCTTGTTCAGGATATTAAAATCAAGGTCCTGAGTTGCTTGGTCTAAAAATATCTCTCTCTTCTCATCCAGGTCAACTGAAACAGCCTTGTGCAGAGCAGTGCATTCATAAATGTGAAACAAGCCTGCACCATCATGTTTGGCACTAAGAGGTCAGTTTTCACCTTTGTTGTTATGCTTTTCATCTCAAAAAAATAGTATAGCTGTTGTGACTCTAATCTGAAAAATTTACATTTTCTAAATGTCTTGTTATGCAAAATATGTGAGCTGGATATATTGCTCTTTCTGTTATATTGGTTGTTTTTTGTTTACTGTACAGTTCTGATTTACTTTCATTACTGACAGGTAAATAAATGACAGATATTTAATACTCTGATAGGTAAGTGGCATACAGGCCATGTAGCACACGGGCAAATATTATCCCCAAGGCATTATGGGTCACAGCAGTACTGCCAAAGATGACACTGTTCTAGTGCTGGAGGGCATCCCTCCTGCTTTCTGGATACAGAAAATAACATCAATACAACAAAACACCAGTGTACGATAGGTTGTTTTCTGCCATTTTAGGAAGTCCATACTGAGTATATGTTAACCTCCATCTTATTCTGCATGATTCAATGTCATACCCCAAATGTCTCAAAAAAAATCAACATTTTTGAATCCATGTGGTCTACGTCCTACATCTTTGAGTGCTCTTCTTAAGCATCGGGTGGTGCAGTTCTGCTCCTGTATCTGCTGGCAGACAGATACAAGCTACCAGCCTTGCTACCCACACAGTTCCTGCAGCCGCACCAGCCGTGATAGCACCCTGAGGCACCTCACCAGGCACCAGCTTCTGCACCTACGGGTCTTCCTCAGGGGAGTGCGACTTCTCTGGGAAGCAAAGATCCTATAGGCCATTCCTCCTCTGTGTGAACTCCCTGTTTTTTATGCTTGTTGGTAGGGTTTCATGTTTTTAGTACAAGCTAGTCAAGGACTTCAGTGCTTGTGCCCCAGTCACATGGGAGCCCAATGAAATGTTTGACCCATGCAGTGGCAGAACACCTTTAATCTGGTACCTGGAGAAGTATCTCA
>NW_010194322.1:2256-10600 GCF_000695765.1 Mesitornis unicolor | reverse complement strand
ACCGCTGGGAAGAGGGGCGGCTGGCTTGCCCCTAGGAAGTAGGACATATGAAGCAGCATCTTGCATGCCTGCAGGAATCAGAGGTGACACATAATAAGAAAAAGCAGCTTGGTTTTCTGAGGCATCAGCTCCTGCATCGTTTGGGCAGGGCTTCATGTGAGCTGCAGCCCTGTCTGAGTCAGGTGCTACCAGGGGCTGCCCCGTCCATCCTGCTCCTGCAAGCGTGGGTGCTGCTGCCTTACTGGCAACAAACCCAACGGGGTATTTTGTCTCTGTCTGAAGTGGTATTGGCATCTGATTCCAGACTCAGTTACCTTGTGTTATGAGACACGTATGCAGAACACTATTAGGGTAACTTTTCAGGAAAAGGAAACTTTGGTCTTATTTTTAGGTAAGTACAGGATCTGTTGTTTTGTCAGTATGATGAGAGGGTACTGTAACAGAATTACAGACTTTCTGCTTTTAATTGCTTGCCTCTGCAGAGCATTAACACTCAAGTTAACCAAAACCACTCTGCTAAGTGAAATTAATTATTATATTACAATATACTGAGGTGGGATAGATATTTTTTGCACAATTTAATATTACCCCATATGAACTCCTGGGCTGATCTAAACCTTTTTTTACTCTCAGGATAATCTCTTTATCTTTTCTTAGCATTATAAAGCAAAGGCAAAATGAAGAATTATGTTTGATTGGTAGCCCTGAAATTTCATTCTTTTTCTCCCAGATTGAATCTTGATTACTATGCAAATTAAAATTCCTCATAAGGAATATTACAGACAATATAAAATTCTCTTTCATGTCTGTAAACAAGAGCTTTTATGAAAAAAGGCACATCTAAGAGACAGAAATTCTCTGCCTTTCCACTGTACTGTGTTCTGCTATTTCTCACATTATTCAGACCTTTTTGAACCACTTACGATAAATAAAGGGTTTCCTGCTTGGAAAGAGGCGGAGTGGACTTCCATAATACCAACCTCCTATGTGTAAACTGCAAAATTACATCACGTATTCTTGATATTGGTGCCATATTTTAATTGGGCAGTGATTCAGTACTTGTCAGATATTTAATTCTCCCAATTGCAGTGTATTTTGCATTTAGTTTCCATAGAGGATTGTTAATTGTGAACAAGAAATCTTGAGTTTTTATTGATAATTTTTAAAAGCTATAAACTCCTGGAAACAGGCTGTCTAAAACTATTGAGAGTTTTTTTAAATCTTGGTTTGATACATTAATTATCTTCCTAAAAATAAATACTGTATTTACTTGGCAATATCAGGAACAAAAGTATTTTTCTATAGGAAAGGATGAATTCAGGTTTATTTTCCTGTACAGTTAGTTTTTAATTAGTTCTAATAATACATTGCTAATTATAATCCACATAAAATATTCAACAAAATTACAAAACTCTGGCTCAAAGACTGAATTATCTCCTTTAACCAGATCTGTAGAAGTTATCAAGTATATACTATCTCAGTTCATTTTTGTTTGCACCTTTCTCTTAATTTTGTATACAAAGTTTATTTTTAGTGGACAATGCATGTTGAATGGATAATGTATGTTGAATGAATAATGAAGTTAATAAAAGTGACCATCCTATTAGATCAGCTTTGACAAAATTTGTATGTGAGGAGTATATTTGTCAGCTTCTTTGTAAGAAGCCATGTTGCTAATGTGAACTGACATTGCTAACAAAGATGTGAATTCCTCTTGATTTCAGTTTAATTTGAGAGCTGATCCCATGCTTTTAAATACTGAACTGTTGTTGTTTCTCTCTGTTGTCCTGCATTCTGCTCACATCTTTTTCTCTATCATGTTAATTTTTCTCCAAGTAATTAAATCTACAATAGACACCAGCATTGCATTGGCAGAGGTCAGCATGTGTACCAATGAGTTTCTGATGTGTCGTATTACTCATGTTGTGTACTTATTTCAGTCCTGAAGAGCATATTGCCGATACCATTGTCCTCCTGTGGAGGGGAAAAGTATGTAAATGGCTTTAGAGAAGGGATTTTTATTTTGCGGGAACCAGCTTTATGTGTGGAAGTTGCCCTGCAAAGATAAACCTCAAATTAGCACATCCTCAGGATTTGCAGTAAACTCTGTCTGTCAGTCTACCTACCACTGGCATCACGATGTTTGGGGTACTCTAACCTGTGGTTACATACGTTCTTCAGTTTGGAAACCTTGTGTTGTATAACTCATTTAAACTATGTCCACGCACCTGGAGAGTATTTCTCCTGGATGACATGCTCACTTCTCCTTCTCTAGCCTAGATCAGAGTGCTTCAGAAGATGGCCTAAGTGACAAGTCTAACCCCAGTTCTCAGTAGTCATTTGGTCCCTAAATGAGTTTAGCAGACTGGAGGAAGCAATTGTGAGAAGCAGGAGGTGAGAAGTATGAGGATGTTTGCTTAAGCATTTATGTGATATGGCTCCATTTCTGGGGCTGCATCCATTTGTCTCTTTTTTGAGGAGCCTTCCACACAACATATGTTTGAATTGGGCTTGTGGGGGACACCACCTTGGTCCTGTGAAGTGCACAGACTACCACCAGTACCCCTGGTTAATTAGAAGATAGCTGCCGCTGCCACATCTAAGTCTGAGTATTATTCTGCCATAAGTGTGTGATGTCTCCTTTGCCCTCCATTGGTTTGAAGCTCAAGGAGGTCCATAGATCTAAGAGAGCAGCTAGAGCTTTTGTGATCTGTTGCCAGCCCTTAAGGCTGTCGAGGGCTTGTGGTACCAGGTTTAATTCACACTATTTTGGACAAAAGAAAAGGTGAACAAAAAGAGAAAAGAACTCTGATCTCCAGGCACCCTGATCACCTTGATGTGAACTCAGGAGTTTGTTTTTATTGTGGTTTCTTTGTGACAAGTGTTTTATTTATAGCGTGTGACTCCAGGCTGAGGCGCTGGTGGCTAATGCAGCTGGTGGCTTCTGGTGTGTGCTGATGGCTGGCCTGGTGCTTCGTGATGCACGGCCAACTTGCGTGAATGGCAGTGCTGACAACCTTCTCCAGTGGTCCAAGACTTTCATATCACAGCAATTGTTTCTGGAGGCAAATTATTTGCTTTCCAAATATTCCAATCAGCCATCCTGGAAAGTTATAGTACATTTTCTTAGGCCAAGTCTGTCAGCAGCAATTTGAGTCCTGTGATAAGTAGAAAAACGAACCTTTCTTCCAGTGTCTACTTATATTGGTATGCTTATAATCTTAGATGATAGCTGAGCTGTGCAAGTAATATGACTGGTACAGAAGGAGGATGAAGAGATTTGGGAAGACATACCAGCTTTTTAGTCATGGATGTTATTGACTTCCTATTCTTAGATCTGTTTTTTATTAGAAAGTTAAGGAAATAGTATTCATTTATGACCTCTGATATGAACAGACTGTAATGTTTTCAGGATAATATAAGCCTAGTTTCTTCTTCTCCCTTATCTGCAAAAAGGCTGTATTTACACGAGGTTTCTAAATTTCATGGTTTTTTGTTTGGATTAGTCCTGGGCTGTTCCTGTGTTTGTTCTGATACCTCTGCCAGGTTCTAAAGCATGGCCAGTGGATGGCCATGAAACTGTCTATTACTGAACACTAAGAGCTTGTGTCAAAGGTCATTTCTTTGGGATTTGTAGGTGTACATAAATAATAATCTGCTTTCACCTAAATTCACATGGTGTTCACTGTCCCCTTTCTTTTGCTTTTTAATTGGAAACAACACTACATGGGTGAAGCTATAACTCGCCTTGTTTCTTCTGCTCTGTTATGGAATTAACTTTCTCACTGCTGAACTTTGTTATGGTCACACACTCCACTGTCCCATGGGATGGGAAGAAAAGAGAAGGAAGGTGAGAAGATTTATGGATCAATATAAAGACAAAATAATAGGTGAAGCAAAATGCACAGAGGAAAATAAGGTATTCATTTACTGCTCCCCATTGGCAGGCAAATGTTTAACCACTTTCTGGAAAACAGAGCACACGTAACAGTTACTTTAGAATACAAATGCCGTAACCACAAATGTCCTCCCTTCTCCTTTCCTTTAGCTTTTATTGCTGAGCACAAAATTGTATGGGTGTGGAATAATAGCCCAAACACTGAGGTGTTATCAACACTGGTTTAGTCACAAATCTGAAACACAGCATTGCATGGTTGCTATGAAGAAAATTACTTCCATCCCAGCCAGGACCAGTACAATGTAAAAAGCATAATCAGGGTTCATATAGTGGAGCTTAACCTCCAATAAAATGGTTGCATATATAACAAAATATAGAAAATACATCTTTTTAGTTTACCAGTCCCTCTAACAAAAATTTGTTTTCCTATACATAAAAATAAAATTAAAAAAAAAGCTATGGTGAAGAGCTTTTAAAAATCTGTTTCAAGCAAATACATCCTTAAAAATAAAGTCTGAATTAGTATTTGGATATAATGTATGTTTTTAGAAATGAAAATAGAAAATAAATTTAAGTCTGTTTGAATTTATCATAAGTGATTAACATTTTCTCAATTATATTTTTACAGAAGTCTATTTTATAATAAGGCTCTAGTCCATCTTGTGTAGAGTCTTTCAAAAGTATTTGCATGAGTGAACCAGACAACCTGGCATGTATCTTTTTGTTAGAAAAAGTCATCTCCATTTCTACACCAAATTCATGCTGTAGCTCTAATACTCAAAATTATGTAATTCTCCTACTGTGTTTCTTTGCTATATCTTGGAGTTCTTGTTAAGAGTGTCTGATTATTGCCTGCAGATTCTTTAATTATAGGATTACACTTCCACTTCAGTTATAACCTTTAATATCGAAAGTTCCATCTTCAAAAGTGGCTGGCACTTGAAATTATAAAGAGGACCTAACACAGAATCATAGAATCGTTCAAGTTGGAAAAGACCTTTCTCGGTGGCAGGATTATTTTTTAGTTTTCTTTGCATTGGAATGCTAGCATGTTTATTTACTTCTCCAGTTGATCTCAAGCAATAAATGTGTGAGCAAAACTGCAGACACCTTTCTTGCCATGTTTCCAGTTCCCTTGCGCTTTAGAAGATTCAGGAGGCAAAGGGTTTCTGAGCAAGATCTTTAGGATGTGTCGTGTCTGTGGCTGTGTACAGGCTGTGTACAGGGATGTGTTCCCTGGTAGCCCCTGTTCAAGCTCCTGCTGAAGGGCAAACCTCTGGCATTTCTGAAGTCAGTGAAATTATTTTGCTCTTATTCTAGGTGTAAGGATTTCACTCAAATTTTCTAACAATATTTTTTACCAAGAATATTCAGGGTGAGGAAGATGTTGTTTGGTTTTGCTTTTCGAGAAATGCATTTGGAAGAAAAGTATGCCAAGGTTTAAACTGAAGGTCAGTCTTGCTGAGTGAGGAAGTCAGTCAAAGGTATTCATGCCCCAGTTCAGTCATTTCTTCTTGCACAAGAAAGCATGAAGATATCTTCCAGACAAGGATGAACTTTTCCTCATGCTAAGATTTCGTGCTGAGCTTGGGCCTCAGTGCCCTGCAGATATCTCCAGTTGTTGGTATGTTTCCAGTCTCAGCAGATCTGCTCCTTTTAGATTCTGGTTGTGAAAATAAGTTTGTAAGATTCCTCTCATTTTTAGGAATTGAAGTCTGTAGATTAGAGAATTATCAGTGCTATGACACATGAAACGTAATCTCAATTTAAAACCACTCTAGTTTAATTTCAACTGAAATGTGAAAGGCACACGTATGGCAATCAGCATCTAATGGAGCTAAGTGGCATCATCTGGACTGTTGCTGCATCTTGCATCTTTCACATGTAAGAATAGCTACACTGGTGGTCAGAAATACATTTTCTTTTGGGGGTTGGTCTCTGAAACCTTCCAAAGCAGAATTGGTACCACATAATGAGAGGTGTTGTCGTGTCCTACAGACTTTTTCAAATACTTCTGCCAATTACATGATTTCTCAGATGTCTCCCTTTCTTTGGATACGTTTTTAAACCCCTGCCCAAAATCGTAACACTGTATTAGAGCAAAAGGCTGTTCTCCCTCTATCTTTATTTCCTAACTAAAATCCCAGTATCCTGATAAAATCCAAACCTCATTTCACAATGTGATGTGGCTGTGTCCTGCTTGTATGTATAAAGCCCTAGGGTTAAATTTTCAATGTGATGAGTAGTAGATATCTGCACAAATCCCGCTGTCTGCTAATGGCATTTGTTCATGCTGCTCCCTGACACCTTCTTAAACACTCATACTGGTGATTTATTTTATTACACTGTTATAGAGGAGACTTAGGAAAGTATGTCCTAATCTTGCATTCGGCAACATGAACCAGTCCGAGGGAACGGGCCCAACTAAATGGCTGTGTCTGTGCTCTGTTGCCGCAGACAGTCATCGTAGGTTGTTGGCTCTGTATTTATGTGGTCATAAATTGCCTGTTTTGCTGACACTTCAAAGTAAATGAAGGGAAGCATCAGCACTGCTGGCTTTCTGGCAGGAAGCCTAAGAGCAACGTGGTACGCCTTGTGTGTCTAGCTAATGCCACTTTGATGGAAAGTTTTTAATTAAGTGCATGTCTGTGTGTGCAGAGGAGAAATCAAAGGCACTTGGGAAAAAGAAAGTGTATCTGCTCCAGACTCATTGAGGAATAATTTGGTGAGAGCACTAAATGCCTTTCAATTAATTTGAAGATATTTTTCTTAAATATTGCTGGAAAGTACGAAAAATCAGTCTAAAGGGAAGACTATAAAATTAGTCTGTAGATCTCATCCATTTGCTCTGTACTTATTGGAAGATGTCATGGTAGTGCAAGACAGAGGTGTAGAGATTGTGAAACTAATCTGATATGCTGGATTTCATTAAGTTCCCTAATTGTAATTATCAGAATAACATTGGAAGCTAGTTTGCTTACAGTCAGTATTTTTTATTTGCAATTTCTGTAACAGTTTCTAAGATTATAAACACCAAAAATTTCACTGTTAATGCAAGTATAACTTTTATAACAAATCTTTTGTAAATAGGTAGCCATGTTATAATTCTAGCTGATGAAACTGAACTTATTGCATGGAATTTAGTCTCTGTTTCCTGATTCTTATAGTTACAGGAAGAAAATTCACTCAGTTCTCCACAGACTGTCTAGAGGGATGGCTTTTTATGAAAACAGCAGTTCTGAGGAGCAGGGATAATTCATTTGACACTAGATATGGTGCATTATTTATTTTGGATAATTTTTGGTGTATGATTCATTGTTCTATTTACATTATAGCAGAGCCAAAAGGGCCAACTCTCCTGGTTTTGTTGGGATAGAATCATAGAATCAATCTTCTATACAGGAAAGCTGCATTGCTGAGAAGATCACAATACTCGATTTCATGAGAACCAAGTTGATAAGACACTTTGTTTTAGTTTTCGGCCGACACTGGCATGCAATGGTCAAGGCCTTTAGCAGTTTCGAGTTAACCAGGAGCAGAAACTGGGGGGAGCGGAAACCAGGGCAGATGACCCCAAGCTAACCAACGGAATTATTCCATACAATAAATGTCACACTTGCTATACATTGTGAAGTTTGCTAGTGATGGCCCTCTTTCCTTGGTGGCTGTCATCATAGGATAGTCTTGCCTGTCATTCTACTTCTGAGACCTACTCCCTGGTGATGGTTGTAACCATCACAGCTTGTGATCATTGTATCGGCTGAGTATAACTCTGTGTACTTTATATTAATACTGTAATTAGTACTGGTTTTTATTGGTGTTATTTTATTAAAGCTGTTTCCATTTCAACCCATGGGCCTACTTTCCTTTTCCCGATTCCCCTCCCCAGGTGGGGAGGAGTCATGGGATGATAGAACAACTCTCTAAATGACAACACCAACCCAGGTTTGTACAGGGCTTATGTCGAACAGTCTTCACTTTAATCCCTGTAATCTTTTTATGGCCTCAGTACAGTGTGACTTCTACCCTTTTACCCATCTTTCAACCAAGGCAGAAAACCTGTTTTATTATTCACTTTAATTTTCTTCCAGAGGAAGTGGAGCTTTCTCAAGAACCAATCCAGAACTGTGCAACAAACTCCATGAGGGGCTGGGCCTTTTTTCACTATTTGATCTTCCATCTTTAATACAGCTCTGAGGTACTCTTTGCAACACAGTGAAAGAACACCACTAGTGGCTTAAACGTTATCATGGCAAACTCTTTTGTTCCTCTGTATGATGAGGGATTGGTCAGCTCCTATTCATCTTATTTTACATGCATATTCTGTGAACTGTACTGTCAGATGAAACCTTCCCTCATCCCCGAAGGCTCTCATGTTTGTTTCTTAACGTGGACAAGCTTATTTTCTGAACACAGAATTCTAGGTCTGTTTTCCTAATATCTTTC
>NW_010194322.1:0-2225 GCF_000695765.1 Mesitornis unicolor | reverse complement strand
CCTGCTGATGTTTATGAAAAACTGAATCTGAAGAGTGGAATAGATAAGGCTTTTTTCTTAGCAGGAATTATCAGATGCCATTTCAGATGTATAAAGCAGATGGGGAGTCTCACGGGAAGGGGGGAAATAAATGCAACAGATGCGTCATTAGAGAAAAAAAAAAGCTATTTATGAGAATAGTTCCAAGGATGGAAGATGCCATCAAAAGGTTATTTACCTTTTGGCAAATCATTGCATATTGCCTGACTTTTTCTAACCTGAGAGACAATAAATAGTTTGGCATTTATTATTAGAAACTAGTTGTACACAGAATTATCTTGTTTCTGTGGGTATTATGGAGCAATGCTAGATGCCTCCACTGCTCATGACAAAGACAGACAAGGAAAGGAGTCCTTATGGACAACATGAGGAAAGCCATGAACCCAGAAAAATGAAGTATCTCAGAGTATACCAATAAAAAGAATTCTGGAATTTGTTGGAGCAGCACGTGAATACTAAAAAGTTTGGGAAATGTAAGAAAAAACCTTTTTTTAATGTGAAGGTGGTCAAACACTGGAACAGACTGCCACAGAGTTGTATGGCCTCCATCCTGGAGGTAATCAAAACCTGACTGCATACAGCCCTGAGCACCCTGCTGCTGCTGAGCCATCTCTGAGCAGGAGGATGGCCTGGAGGATGGACCCAGAGGTCCCCACCAGCCTCAGTGACCCTGTGGTCTGTTGCAGGCTATGAAACACAAAGATGTAGCTCTGCCTTATGAAGCCTCTGAACCCCAAATTGGTGGGAGCAGGAAAGCATTGTCCTGCTGTTTGTTTGTCATGCTGTTTGCCACTCTGTATTGACTTCTCCTTTAGGGCTGGTCTTGGCCACCGTCCCAGAGGATGGTGAGCTGGGCTGACTGCTGGTCTGACCCAGCATGGATGTTCCTGTGTGTGTTACTGGGCTAGACTGCAGACAAGGAGCAATTCTGATGATGGAGGAGGGGTTATTTAGGAAAGGAGAGTAAAGCAATGCAGCTGCACCTGTGATACACACAGGGCAGCCCATGGGGCGTCCTGACATTCAGCCATGTTTCTCGTATGGGCATTGTAACTCAGGGTAGAGATGCTGGAAATCTGGCCAACGCCAGTGTCCCCAGCCTGATCCACTGATCCAGACTGGTGCCCTGTGCTCACCTCTATGAAAACTCAGCATGGATTCCTTGTGATTTTAACTGAATTTAGTCCAGTTGTTGGGGACCTGACATTATCCAAAGAGCTTAAAAAATTGATGTTTGTGACATTTGACCCCTGGACAGCTGGGAGGCTTATTTAGCTTCACTTGTTTAATAAATAGGACTATCGCCTTAACAGTTGACATCTTGTTATGGCATGTGAAAGGTTTGCCACAACTCTAAAGCCCACAGTAGGAGAAGCCAAAAAGGAAAGATTTGAAATATGCTGCTTCTGAAGTTAGAAATGGACATGAAGCAAAGTAAATTAAGTTAGAAAAACAAAACAAAACCTCCAAACTCCAAGGACTGCTTCTTCTTCAACTGTGAGTTCTTCTCGTCTTTCTTTATAAATGTCAGGTTCTTTATAAATAAACAATTTGCTCTTTTAAAATAATTGGTGATGACTCAATAGCTCATCTTTATTGTTGTGTATTTTAAATATGCAGACTTCAGCAAGTCTAAATCTGTGCTCTTTGGGGAAAAAAATAATGCTTTCATCATATTCAGACCTAGCCTCCCTTTCATCTGGTAGTTTACTTGCTTTGACAGGTGAATATAACTTTCTGAGATCTGTGTTTTCTTTTTAAACCCACTCACCTACTTATATAACTCTCCTCACATAGAGATTGTAATTTTTATTTTACCTTAACTGACACCAGTCACATAAAGAGGCAGGTTTGTAGACATTTGCAGTTGATTTATTGTATTCCAGTTTGTGCTTACAATATTCTCTCCTGAAAATTAAGCATTTCTCAAATAAAAAGGGAGATGAGCAGAATTGCACTTTGCAGTGCAGAGGTTTTTTTTAAATTACTGTTGTTCAGTAAACCCTTCCCTGGGTACTAAGTAAAGGATCTCTACACCACTGTTGCTTGGACATCTTCTCTGGATATCCCTCTGCAGAGGGACCTGGGTAGGCTGAATCAATGGGCTGAGGCCAATTGTATGAGCTTCATCAAGGCCCAGTGCCGGGTCCTACATTTTGGGCACAATAACCCCATGCAGCGCTACA
>NW_010194321.1:67435-70979 GCF_000695765.1 Mesitornis unicolor | reverse complement strand
CCCTAACGTTCTGTGATTCTGTGATTCTCACATTTGCAGACTGTGGTCCTTGTGAGGGACTTCAACCACCCCAAGATCTGTTTGAGGGACAACACAGCAGGGCATAAACAATCCAGGAGGTTCTGAATTTACACTTCATCTCTAGAGATGAAGACTCCACCGTCACTCTGTATGGGAGAGATGTATTGTTCCAGGACTCAATTCTCTTGATTAAGATGTTTCCAAGGGCCCAGTCTGATCCCGCAAAGGTGCAACTTCTGGTCATTGCCATCTTGGATCTCTGTATACTCTACGTTCCTCTTCTGATTTAGTCATAGGTTTTTTCTCAGGTAACTTATTCTTGCTCTCTTCACCACAGAGATCAGCATGCACCTTGTTCTTCGCAGTCCTACTGGAGATGCTGCAACCTCCCAACATTAAATCATGCTGAGCCTGAAATTCTAACTGTGTTGCCCATGCCATGGGACAAAATTACATCTACTCCTAGGTATGTTGATTAGAGGAATTGGGTCCCCCTCAGCATCCCAGCACACTCGCTGAGCAGGACCCACAAACACTGCACTGGCTGAGGTCCTTAAAGACCCTCATAGCCTATTCTTGGAACCACGTCCAGTGGCTGTGCCATACTGGCCTAGGACATGGGCTCCTTAACACTTTACGTGGATGACACAGCAAAGTTGCACACCACAGCTGCAGCTCGTTTTGGGCCAACCAGTGTGTGCTGGCACAGTGAGAGGCTTGGAGTGGGGGCTCTTCACAGCTCTGCTGCTGTTTATATTTCTGCATAATCTGCGGCTGGGAAACAAGTTATTGAGTCTTGTAAGGTAACACAGTGTGGGAGGATAGCAAGGAAAAATGTGGGAGTGTGTTTCTGAGACACCAGTGCTAGGTGGTTAGCTTCATTTTGATTTTTCCATGCAGGGAAATAGAAGTTTGAGGTCTTTGGGGGGTTTTGTTTTGGTCTGGTTTGGTGGTGGTTGTTGTTGTTGTTGTTGTTGTTGTTGTTTGTCCAGGGCTTCTACACTGGCACAAAATGAAAATCTCGGTTTTGAAAAGGCACAGATGGGAGCAGTATATCAAAGGTAAAATGACTTGTGTTGAAGACTGTAGTAACTGAAATCATGGATAAATATCATGGCCTGAGTGACACAATGACACAGGGTTGAAGTTGGAGGAAGAACATTTTCTTTGACAGAAGTTACTTTAGATTTTTGAAGACATTTATTTCTGTTACCACAACATATTGTTTAAGTGAAAATTAGAGACATTAGAGAAAATTAGGAAATTAGAGACATTCTTGGACCATTTTTTCTGGTGTAGGTGGAAGAGTGGGTGTGACGTAACCCAAAATCCCCACTTCCAGCTCTGCTTAGGAGAATTTGGGATGGAATTTTCAGTGGGTAAGAGTTAACCCAATTTATGCAGTTCTTAGGAAGATTAGGCAGCTGGACAAATATTGGGAAAAGATAAAAAATAAACGTTTGAAATTTTAAACACATTTGCCCTGACTTACACTCATCTTTGTGTTTGTCGCCCACTAACACCTTGGCAAACAATTTACTAGCAGGAATGTTTGCTGGAAGAGCGATCTCTGTGCTGCAAAACAGTCAGGGAAACAGCATTCACAGTCAGGCATATTAGAAAACTTGATTCTGTTCATGAAGTCAGTGGCATCAATAGCAGCTGGTAGGTCTGAAATAGGGCACCCTGCACATCTGCAGTAGGAAAGGAACTAAGAGACATGGTGTGTTGTGCTTGGGAAGAGAGCAAGGTGCTGTGCCACAGGTGGAGAGCGTGTGGTCTGTCACAGGCAATCACTCAAACAAAAAATGGATTAAGGAAGATTATAACCTGTCCATTCTGAGCAGGAAAATAAGTAGAGAGCTGCTAATTATTCCCATCCAAATTGGAATGCAGACAGATGTGCACACATCCCACTTTGCTGAGCCATTTCCATGTGTTTATGAACTTAAATTTAATTTCAAGTCTGTACATCTTAGACAAGCCTGGAAACCAGGCATCCACCAGACAGGCTTTGCTGAAGAAGAGCTGCAGCAGAGAAGCGCATTAGTCAGCTCTTACCACTCCGGGCACAGGGGGTTTTCTCCTTGGCTCGTTCAGTAGCGCTGCTGGTTCAGGCCTGGCCTGGGATGGTCTGAGGGATGCGTGCACAGCAAACGCAGTCACCACACCTAGGAAATGCTGGAAATTGGCTAATTCTGGTTTAGTTCCTGGTCTTTTAGCACACATGACACAAGCACCTGTGTAAAGCAAAAGCAAATACACTCCACCTCCCAAACAGGCATAAACTGCATCTTTGTGTGATCTCTGCCATCAGAGATGCCTGGCAGTGCTCTGTGCCTGCTTCTTTGAGAAGAGACAGCCGATTTGCTAGGGAAGCTCATTGATAAAAGCCATCTCCAGCCCTCAGCAGCCCCAGTTTCATTCCTCACTAGGTTGGGTTGTGCTAGAGAAGAGCCATTTTTTGCCACATCTGTCTAGCTGTGGAGGTCACTTCTGGGCTGCTCATGCAAGATCTGTCCCAGAAGGTGCTGTGTCCCTGGGCTGAGCATGTGTCTTCTCTCCCCTTCATTGTATTCCCTATATTGATTTTTTAAAATTTTCTTTTCATATAGCTTTTAGCAGCAATATATGAGATTTGCAAATAAACACAAATCAGGGTATTGGGAGACCTCATAAGAGACTTGATTCACTTCAACAAATGACATAAAAGAACACATTTGATAGAAATGTCTGCACAATGTTTTAACAAAACTGCTTATGAAAGGCGCATGACTTTTATTACTGCAATAAACTGCTTAAGTAACTCTAATATGTTCAGTTGGTAGTTGGAGTTGGGGTTGTGTGAGGTAACTTGCAGATTTTAAAATCAACACTTTATCAGACATTAGGGAAGATAGCACATACTGACAGCAGGCATTTCTGGATGACTGCAACGTCACCTCAGATAGTGGTGCATCAGGTGATCACAACTCTGCTGCTTTTACTGCAAAATGGCCCAAAAGTGATACCTGGCTTGCAGTCAGATATATATCTACATCTACATCTACATCTACATCTACATCTACATCTGCATCGACATCGGCATTGACATCGACATCGACATCGACATCTGCAGCAGGATGTACATACCCTGCTCACAAATGGCTGATGAAATAGGATGATCTGGGGAACTAATGGTATATTATTTTCAACACTTTTTTAAGAGCTGAGTTTCCACAATGAAGTCTCTGATGTTTAGCATTTCTCTTGATTCTGCCAAGAAACTTGTGAGAGAGTAGCAAGAAACTGCCAGGGGTTTTGGTGTGATAAAATGCTTGCTTGTTCTTTGTGTTAAACTTCCTTCCTCTCTCCACCTGCTGTGCAGACATATGATATTTCCCACAACTTTCATGCAAAGGTGCAAAAGGAGACAGCAGAATAAGAGATGAGTGATGTACAGGGATGCCTTTTTTTGGAAGTCAGCATTACAGAGTACTGAGGTGATGTGGTGACCTAAAATGGGTTTAGACCCTATCTGGTG